>NW_004949317.1:64516-71515 GCF_000317375.1 Microtus ochrogaster | reverse complement strand
GGGTTCCCTGCCCTGTGGAAAGTCCAAGGTCCTCCCCCCTCCATCCAGGTCTAGGAAGGTGAACATCCAAACTGGCTAGGCTCCCACTTTATGAAAGTGATTGATGCCCTTAAACAGCATGTAAAAAATGCCCTTATAGAAAACTGAAATGGAGGCAAAGAAGAAAACACAGAGGGCTGGCTGGACATGGAAAATCTAGGTAAACGAATAGAGACTACAGAAGCCAGCATAACCATTTTTTTTGTTTTTCTGTTTTCTTTTATTTTTGTTTTTTCAAGATAGTGTTGCTTTGTAGCTTTGTAGCCTCTCCTGGAACTAGCTCTTGTAGACTCTTGAACTCACAGAGATCTACCTGCCTATGCCTCCTGAGTGCTGGGATTAAAAGCATTCCCCACTACTGCAAAGCTAAATGCATATTTCCTAAAATTGTAAACTATTTCAGGCATGTAGAAAAGTCAGAGAGCTGCAGTCAAGCTGTGTGTGAGCATGTCCCTGTCACATTGGTGGCACCTGCTGTGACTTAGTAAGGTGAGATAGTAAAAAGTGAGTTAATTATAAAGTATTTCTTTATTTCCTTTCATTTCTTTCCTGCCTTTTACTCTTTCTCCTTGCTCTGGATCCTTCCTCCATCCTTCCTGTGTGCTCATATCTCTATGTGTGATCCTGTATCTCATGTCACTATAATTATGGTTTTGAAATTTGCTAATATTAAGCTGTAGTTCTAATTTCTGCATTTTCATCACTATTACTAGATATCTAGATGTTTTGCATTTTTATATAAAACACAGTGGTAGGCATTCCTTGTTTGTCTCCTCTTGTAAAACTGTGTGATTTCCTGTAGATTAAGGATCTATCTGTAAGAGTGTATTTGACTTCCAGGGCAGTTCTAGATCAGTCTCAATCTGTCTTTGATCCTGCGAGGGTAGGGGCTTCACTAAAATCACAACTCACCAACCATATGATTTAGTAACTCAGTGCCTGGTTTCTCACAGCTTGGTCAAGACTTAGACTCACTAGACCTTTATATTTGTATTAATTAAAAAGGTAGTAACTGTCTCATTGTTTTAAGATGCATTTACCTCTTTTGTGTCCTCATTGTTGTCTAAGTTCTCTGGGATTATGAATTGTAGGCTGGTTTTCTTTGATTTATGTTTAGGAATCACTTTTGTGTGAGTATATGTGATAATTATCTTTCTGTGTCTGGGTTACCTCACTCAAAATGATGTTTCTTGCTCCATCCATTTTCTTGCAAAATTCAAAATGTTATATTCTTCTTCTGTGTAGTACTCCATTGTGTAAATGTACCACATTTTCATAATTAATTCTTTGATCTAATCTACGTGGGAGGTAGGAAAAGACAAGATCCCCTTAATAAATTGGAAGCATGAGGACCTTGGGGAATGGTTGAAGTGAAGGGTTAGAGGCAAGGAGGGAAGCAGAAAAAAATGTAGGCTCGATTAAAATCAAATAAATAAATACCTCAAATCTTAAAAAAAAGAAAAGAAAAGAAGATGCATTTACCTAAGCTGGGCAGTGGTGCAAACCATTAATCCCAGCACTCAAGAGTCAGTTGTTGGCAGATCTCTGTGAGTTCAAGGCCAGCCTGTTCTGTAGCGAGTTCCTAAACAGCTAGGGCTACACAGAGAAACCCTGTCTCAAAAAAAAAGACCAAGAAGAGGAGGAGGAAGAAAATATGCATTCACCTGATTCTATAGTAGCTGGTTGTGTTTTCATTAATATATGGGTATGAGCCTGTGATTTTTTGCATCTTGTTTATCAATCTGCCATCATCATCTATTGATTGATCTATCCATATTTCGACTGTCTTTGTATTTATCATATATATTTTCTTGTCTATTATCTAGCCACCACATATTATCTTTTATCATCTATGTACCTATCAATGTCTATTTTTTTCATAACATATATTGTTTATCTATCATCTAATATCTATCTGGTATATCTATCAATCAGCTGGTAATCTATCATCTATTCATCTCTATCACTTATAAGTAGTCTGCATGCATATTTTCATCAATCTATCATAGATCTTCTATTTATAGTCTATATAATTTACATAATACAATACTACTTCCCCATCCTTTTTTAAAACAAAATAAAATAACCATAGTCCATTTTTGGGGAATGTGGGTGTAGTATTCCAGGCCACTTCCTGCTGGTTGGGGGTACTGGTAATCTTTTGGGGACCTAAAGAAAATTTAGAATTATGACCAAATCCTGACTGGAGTATCCTGTGAGGCTTGATCATCTGAGGCAGCCTGTCCTCTTCAGCCCTCCTTAACCAGAGAAGAAGACTTCACAATTCCTCATCCCAGAACCATGTGGGTGACAATTTCAAGTCTGGCTGCCTCCTTGAATCCTGTTTGCAGGATCTTTCATGTGTTGTTGCTCTTGAGGAACAGAAATTCCTTAGGCCTCTCTCTTGCAAGTCAGAAGATTAGCTGAGTGGGGTCTTGCCCTGAGGACACCCTTGCTTTATTACAGTTTGGATCCAGCCTTTTTAAAATCTACTTATTTCTTTTAGCACAAGCCTGGGTTTCAATATTAAATTCCTCTGGTGCTCTTTTTCTCCTCAAACATTTTATATTAATTTTTGTTCCACCTGCTCATTTTTATTGTATGTTTGCCTAAGGGTATCACTAGTAACCACATAAGAAAGTCAGTATTAGCTTGTTTTGAAATTGCTCTGTCAGCAAATTTGTCTTTGGGTTTCTATTGCTATGAAGAGATACCATAACCTCCAACAAGGCCACACCTCCTAATAGTGCCACTCCTTATGCACTTATGGGGGTCAATTGCATTCAAACTACCACAGAAGTTAATCCCTTACTGTTGTAATAGGAGCGGCGCGGCTGCGTCCCCAGCACCCTGGCCGCCTGCCTAGCTTATGCCCCAAAATAACAACACACAAACTATATTCTTTTAAACACTGCTTGGCCCATTAGCTCTAGTCCTTACTGGCTAATTCTGATATCCCGATCAACTCATCTCTAATAAAACTGTGTAGCACCGGTCTTACCGGGAAAGATTCAGCATGTCTGACCTGGCGGCTTGCTTCATCGCATGTGTCTGCCCGGGAGTGGGGAGCATGGCATCTCTGAGCTCACTTCCTCTTCCTCCCAGCATTCTGTTCTGCTTACTCCTCCCACCTATATTTTAACCTATCAGGGCCAAGCAGTTTCTTTATTGCTTAACCAATGAAATCAACAGATTGATATATGACACTCCCACATCACCTTACTCTTCAGTTTAGCCTCAGGCATATTCATATTTTTTATATGCACACCAACTCTTGTTTTTTTTCTTTTAACTTTATTTGTGTTGATGTGAGGACATCACATCTTCTGAAACAGAACTACAAACAATTGTGAACTGCTATGTGAGTGCTGGGAACTGAATCCAGGTCTTCTGGAAGAACAACCAGTGCTCTTAACCACAGAGCCATCTCTCTAGCCCTCAGACAGGTTCTTAATACAAGGGCAGAAAGCAGCCCCTTTCTTTGTCAAAATATCACAAGAATGGTCTCTATCCCCATTACTAATATCATTCT
Organism: Microtus ochrogaster; assembly: GCF_000317375.1. Taxonomy (NCBI): domain Eukaryota; kingdom Metazoa; phylum Chordata; class Mammalia; order Rodentia; family Cricetidae; genus Microtus; species Microtus ochrogaster. Next base: position 67,944 of record NW_004949317.1, on the reverse strand, counting down.
CCTCTGAGATATCTTGAGGTGGACCCCCATGGTCCACAGCACTACTGCCATACTCCTACTAGGATGGCCCATTAAGCTCAGCACTCAGTGTTAACCATTTCCCTCATCCAGAGCCCAATTGTCTTCTACATTCCTACAAAACAAAACAAGGTCAGACCTGCCAAGCTCTATCCTGCTCCCTGGTACCAACTTCTGTGTTAATTACTTTTATCTTGTTGTGATGAAACACCATGAGCAAAGGATCTCATAGAAGCATACAGTTTTTCTTATAGTGTCCATGATGACAGCAAAGACATGAATGGCATGAACAACTTAGAGCTCAAACCATGATCCAGAGCCAAGAGGAAGAAATAGAGCACCCTGGCAATGGCATGGGTTTTTGAAACCTCAAAATCCATACCCAATGACACACCTCCTCTACCAAGGCCACACCCCAATCCTTCCCAAAGGCTTCCACCCACTGATGACAAAGTCATCAATTATAAAGGCAGAGGTCATTCTCCCTTAAACCACCACAGGGTCCATTTTTGTCTGGGAGACCTCAGAGGATTCTTAGATATTCGTTTTTGTAGGCAGGTGAGTCATTTGGTTGACTCTGTCTTTCAGCTGAACCTATTTTAGAAATCATAAAACTAAGTCCAGGAATGCAGCTCACATACTTGCTCAAGGTCACACAGGGGGAGAGCAAAGTGTGAAGTAAAGTGAAAACAACTTGATTCTATCATTATTTTTTTCTAGTTTTTCTTGAGAGACACAGTCTTCATGTTTGGTTGACAAACCCAGTCCAGAAGATTGTCTCAGTGGAACGCTGGCCACCATCACTGACTGCTCCTCACAAGGAATTCATTTCATTGTGACTTCTGCCCTGTGGCTTAGCTGTCCAGATGGAGCTAAGTTCTAGCTCAGCAAAAGTGAGTGTTTTATTTCTCAGTGTTACAACACTAAGACTGGCGATCTCAAAGCTATCACATTCCAGGTTTCTCGAGTTTCAAGGTAATTGTGCAAATCAGAAAACCAGAGGTGCTTTTGTGTTAAGTACTTTTATCATTGCTATGACCAAATAAATACCTAAAGAGAAATGACATACAAGGGGGAATTTACTTTGGATCCTAACTTCAGATTATTCTCCTTTGCAGCAGGAACACATACACATCACTGGGAGCAGTTTGTAGCTGTGGTAGCAGTGTGTGAGATTATTACTCATATCTTGTGGATCAGAAGGCAGGAAGAGGACATAAATTGGATGATGTCATAAACTTAACACTCATCCCCCAGGTCTCACTTCTCTCAGTCCCATTTCATAAAGGGTTCTACAACTTTTTCCAACAGCATCATCAGCTGTAGACCAAGAGTTCAGACACATGAGTTATTAGGAGCTCGAAGTGTTAAGAGTTACTTTTTGAGCATGCTTAATTAGAGCAATCTGAGGCCATTTGTGAGGCATAAACCTCAACAAAAATACCTCTTGAAACATAGAGGCATGGACATTTAAAATATAGTGAAGATATTTTTATAGATATAGAGTATGAAGATGTGAATGGAAATAATAAATTGGAGAAACATATGCTATAATATTGGGAAAGAATTCCAGTGAGTACTGAAATTTGCCCACAATTAAGTTCCAATTGCTCCTGACCCCAAAAGGTAGGAGAAAGCAAAAAACTACATTAACATGATACATAGGAAGTGAACGTATCAATTGAAGGTTGTGGGCTACATCCATAGTTAAACATTTGCTAGAACGAAACAAGTCAGGCTCATACCCTAGACCAGAACACTATGTAGGCAAACCACTTCCTGGGTGGAATACAATGTTATCTCCATAAAGAAACTGGAACCTTAGTTGTATCCTTACGCTTTTGTTTGAGGTAGGAACATATCTACTTCTTTATTTCTGAAGTACAAGTTCTGGTTATTAGCCACACCTGTTCACAATAACCTTGAGAGAATAGAACTCCTGGTCTACATCTAGGTGGGATCTTTGTTTGAGGAAGAAGCAGAATCACCTTGAAGGAAGTGGAGGTAAGTTACAACTCTCGGACCTTTGTCAATTTGGAAATAGACCCACATTTTCATGTCTCCATAGCCAGACCTGTACTTGCACACAGAATGCACAGCTCGTATACCTACAGGCTGTCTAGCTGCATTGTGACATTCCTTGTCATGGAGTCACCGGAGGTCAGAGCTGAGGAACTGTTGGGAGATCTGGTCCCATCTACTGAAGGACAAGGAGTCTGAATATCCCATCAGTGAAGGCTGGCAGTTCCCAGAGCTGGGACCAGCATCTAGAATCCCAAGGCTGTCAGTGTGGCACTGGGGGACTGCATGGCAGGCTGTCCTGTGTGCTTCACTATAGAGGAATGGCTTTCATTTCTGTGTCTTGAAAGAGTTCAGACTTTTCTTTCTTTCTTTTTCTTTTTTATATTTTTGCATAAGTGCTCTGCATGTATGACTGAAAGAAAGAAGAGGGCATCAGATCTCATTAGAGATGGTTGTGAACTTCCCCATGGTTTATGGGAACTGACATTGGGATCTCTCAAAGAACAGCCAATGGTCTCAATCTCTGAACCATCTCTTCATCCCTTCCAGAGTTTTCTAAACCATGGATCTCTTCATCTATCTCACTGACCTGGCACATCAACTCATATTTTTTTGAAAGTTCACTTTTAAATTGTGTATATGTGGGGTTTGGTATAATGCAGTATGCATATATAATGTGTACTGTTTACACAGATTTAAATTCCATTTCCTTAAATATCTATTGTTTGGAACTCCTTGGGTAAGCTTTAAAAGTTTTTATTCATGTGTACGGGAATATTGCCTGAATGTTTATCTGTGTACCACTTGTGTGCAGTACCCACAGAGGCCAAAGAGGGCATAAGATCCACTGGAACAGCAGATATAGGTGATTGCTGGCAGGAAGTGCACCTAACCACTGAGTGGTTTCTCTAGCCCTGTGTTGGGAACTATCAAATATTTCTCTGTTAGTTCTTTATAAAATATAATCCTAGCCCCGGTGCTAGGCTTGGAGCACCAAAACAGAGCTCTCTAATACCCTTGTGTTTGTGTATCTGTTACTCCACCCTCTCGTTTTGGAGACCTGGCAGATTGTCTTTGTTCTTTCAGATGGACTTCATGAAGATGAGGCTGGTTTATGCTTTCATTCTGATGATGGGCACTCTTTGCTTCTACTTCAGCATGGGGCCTTTTGAGGAACCGCCACTTGTTCTCAAGAAAGGTCACAAGAAGTTCCTCCAGCTTCCAGATATAGACTGCAATCAGAAGCCACCTTTCCTTGTGCTGCTGGTGACTTCATCCCACAAGCAGCTGGCAGCTCGCATGGCCATCCGCAAGACATGGGGTAGAGAAACAGAGGTGCAGGGGCAGCGTGTGAAGACCCTCTTCCTCCTGGGGGCCTCAGACAGCAC
>NW_004949317.1:63257-64416 GCF_000317375.1 Microtus ochrogaster | reverse complement strand
GATCTCAAACTTACCACATTCCAGGTTTCCTGAATTTCAAGGTAATTGTGCAAATCAGAAAACCAGAGGTGCTTTTGTGTTCATTACTTTTCTCATTGCTATGACCAAATATGACTTAAAGAGAAATGACTTACGATGGGGGTATTTACTTTGGATCCTGACTCGAGGTGATTCTCCTTTGCAGCAGGAATACATACATACCTCTGGGGGAAGTTTGTAGCTGTGGTAGCAGGGTGTGAGATTATTGCTCATATCTTGTGGATCAGGAGGCAGAGAGAGGACATGAAGTGGACGATTCCATAAACTCAACACTCATCCTCCAGGACTCACTTCTTGTAGCTTGGTCCCATCTCATAAAGGGTTCTACAACATTTTCCAACAGTACCATCAGCAGCAGACCAAGAGTTCAGACACATGAATTGTCAGGAACTCATAGTATGAAGAGTTGCTTTTTTAGCATGATCAATTAGAGAAGTCTGTGGCCATTTGCTAAGGTACAGCTTCGACAAAAATACCTCTTGCCAGGCTAGAGGTATGAAGATTTAAAAATATAGTAAAGAGTATGAAAACATGAATGAGAACATGAATGAAAATAATAAACTGGAGAAACATATAGGATATATATAGGATAGTATCTAGAGGGACTTCCAGTGAGCACTAAAATTTGACTGCACTTAATTTCCACTTGCTTTAAAGACCCCTGACGGCAAAAGGTAGGAGTAAGACAGAAAACTCCATTAACACAATACAAGGAAATGAGTATACCAGTTGAAGGTTGTGGGCTATATCCATTAAATATTTTGTGGCTAGAACAAAACGAGTCATGCTCACACCCTAGACCAAAACACTCTGTAGGCAAACCACTCCCTGCATGGAATCCAAAGTTATCTCCATAAAGGACCTGGACCCATAGTTGGATTTTTAGACTTTTGTTTGAAGCAGGAACATATTTACATCTCTATTCCTGAAGTACAAGGTCTAGCTATAAGCCGCACCTGTTGACAATAAACTTGAGAGAGCAGAACTCCTATTCTACAGCTAGGTGGGGCCTTTGAGGTGGAGGCAGAACAACCTTGAAAGAAGTATAAGTTCCAACTTTCTGGCCTTTGTCAATGTGGACATAGGCTCATATTTTTGGGTCTCCACAGCCAGTCATGTG
>NW_004949317.1:59281-61677 GCF_000317375.1 Microtus ochrogaster | reverse complement strand
TTCAAGGATGACTATTACAACTTGACCCTGAAGACATTGATGGGCATGGAATGGGTCCACCACTTTTGTCCTCAGGCAGCTTTTGTGATGAAGACAGACTCAGACATGTTTGTGAATGTTGGCTATCTGACTGACCTGCTGCTGAAAAAAAACAAAACTTCCAGGTTCTTCACGGGCTACATAAAGCCTCATGAAATTCCTATCAGAAAAAAGTCCAGCAAGTGGTTTGTGAGTAAATTTGAATATCCTTGGGATAGGTACCCACCTTTTTGTTCTGGTACTGGTTATGTCTTTTCTAGCGATGTGGCCAGCAAAGTTTTCAATGTCTCTGAGAGTGTTCCATTCCTCAAGCTGGAGGATGTGTTTGTTGGGCTCTGCCTGGCCAAGCTGAACATCCGGCCTGAGGAACTCCACACTGAACCAACCTTTTTCCCAGGTGGCTTACGCTTCTCTGTGTGCCGCTTTAAGAAAATTGTGACCTGCCACTACGTGTCACCCCAGAACTTACTCACTTACTGGCAGGCACTGGAGAACTCTCAGGAACAGGTTTGCTCTGATGTCTGAGGGGAGCCTGTGGCGCAAACTTCCAATAACTTTTGGTGATACTTTGGGAAGTTGCTGGGAACTGTCAGGGGTAGAGAGAGAAGGAGAAGGAGGGGGAGGACAAAGAGTGCTGTTCTCAATGCCCTGCATACACTAGAGTGGATGTACACACAAGCAGACTCAAGACTTGTTCCCACTTGTCACCCAGAGCAATAATAGATCTAGACTTTCGGTTTTTTGCACTATGTTCTCAATGCTTGAGACATGCCCTCATCCGCTCATTTCAGAGCTCAGTATACATATGAAGCCATGGATGTGATCATTCCCATTTTACATGTTAGGAAAAAACAGCCATGGCCACTTACTTGTCCAAAGACTCCCAGTCTGCAGATGGAGCAGGAATGAGAATCACCATAATTCAGTTGGTGGCTCCCAACTGAGTGTCCCATTTTTTGGGAGAAGCTAGTGGTGGAAGAAGCTTCGGGTGGGGGTTTCTTGAATGTAATTAGCATTCCTCAGGCTCTTTCCTGAGTCCCATGCTCCTCAATTCCCAATCCTTCTACTTTTTAAATGCTCAGTCTGGGATGAACCAGCTTTCTCAGTCCTCTCCCCTCACTTGAATCATGTAACTATGCACTGAGTCTTTTAGCCACTACTTACTCAATGCATCTTCAACCTGAGCCATGCACACCTGGAGACACTAGCTCACCTCCATCCTAGCAGGAAACTGGGTTATCTGACCATATAAATCACCCTGAGAAGCCATTGGTGAGTCTTTCTATATAGGCTGATCACACCACACTGCTGAAATCCTAATGAGGGTGATGTCTCCTCTGAGTCTTTTGGAACACATTGTCTTTGCTGCAGATGGTTGATGGATTGATGGTAATCAGTTGCAGCTCTGGAGCACTTCAGACCTCTAAATTCAAACTCAAGGGCAGCCAGGCACAGGCATGGCCTATATTCGTGTCCAGGGACTTCGCTGGAACCTGGACTGGTCCAAGCTCTTGGGATGCAGATCATGGAGGTAGATCCAGCTGAAGGGCTCTCCCTGCATCTGTGATCCTTCCCCACCTCTTCACACTGGGTTTATCACATGGTCATAGATCTGTTGAGTGTTTTGGTTTGGAATGTAACTCTGAAGGTTTTCAGAGCTCTGTAAAAATATGGGCTCATGGCCATTCAGCCACTGCCACCAGTCTCATAATTTTCCTCTGTATCATTGGAATTATTGATTTCCCATGCATTTTACATTACTAGATTTTACTGTGTGTTTGGAGCCAAGGCTACATGTGACTGTGTGACTATAAACATTGTAATATGCTCTCATCTGAACACAGGAAAACTTACTCAAGTCAGAACTGTTACTCCTCCAGTTGGAGGAGGCTGGAAGCTTCTTCTAGTACCTCATTTCCACACTTATTCCTGTCCCTCCTCTGAGTCTCTTCCATAACTCATGAGGGGAATTCTTCTGTCTGTGACATTCTTCAAAACCATACAGTACCAAGTTCTGGACCCTTAGTGTACTTGGAACTACATACACTGTCAAAACAAAAACCAGCCTGATCTTCTCTTGGCAGAGAGAGAAGCCAAGGCTTGTAACAATATGGTGGCTTTGCTGTCTAGAGGGTGGAAGAGCTGACATCAGGACCCAGCACCAGCTGCTCTGCGTCAGACCTTCCCTTTATTCATTCCTTCATTAGCCATGTTTGCTCACTGCATTCACACACATCATGAGCAAGGTCGAGGTGAGGGTCTCCAGACATCAGACCTGAGTGAGCTCAGTGTAGAGAAGCTGGTCAGGGACAGGTTCTCTTGGTCTATGCACAGTGCATGGGAGCATAAGCAGGTGT
>NW_004949317.1:47914-54191 GCF_000317375.1 Microtus ochrogaster | reverse complement strand
TCATCTGCTCATTTCAGGGCTCAGTATACATATGAAGCCATGGATGTGATCATTCCCATTTTACAGGTCAGGAGCCAGTAGCCATGGCCACTTACTTGTCCAAAGACTCCCAGTCTGCAGACAGAACAGGATTGAGAATCAAGTGCTATCATAATTCAGTTGGTGGCCCCCAACTGAGTGTCTCATTCTTTGGGAGAGGTCAGTGGTGGAAGAAGCTTAGAGTGGGTATCTTAAAACTAATACCGTCCTTCAGGCCCTTTCCTGAGTCCCCTGCCCCTCACCTCCCAATCCTTCTATTTTAAATGCTAAGTCTGGAATGAACCAACTTTCTCAGTCCTTCCCCCTCACTTGAATGATGTAGCTAGGCACTGAGTCTGTTAACCCAATGCATCTTCAACATGAGACATGCCTGCCTGCGGACATTAGCTCACCTCCATGTTAGAAGGAAATTGGGTTATATGACCATATAAGTCAGCTTGAGTCTTGCTGTATATGTAGGTTGACCACACTGCTGAAATCCTAGTGAGGGTGATGTCGCCTCTGAACCACCTGGGACACCTGGTCTCTGTTGAGGATGCCTGATGGATTGATAGTGATCAGTTGCAGCTCTGGAGCACTTCAGACCTCTAAATTCAAACTCAAGGGCAGCCAGGCACAGGCATGGTCTGATGTAGGAGTTCCTTCTGTTCGTGTATTGCGGAGACAAGCAAGGGGCCACTTCCTCATGTAACAATGGCCTGTATTGGTGTCCAAGAATTTTGCTGGAACCTGGACTGGTCCAAGCTCCTGGGATGCAGAGCATGGAGATAGGCCTAGTGGAAGGGCTGTCCCTGCATCTGTGATCTTTCCCCAGCTCTTCACACTGGATTATAACATGGTCATAGATCTGCTGAGTATGTTGGTTTGGAATTTATCCCTGAAGGCTTTCAGAGCTGGGTAAAAACAGGGGCTCATGGTCATTCAGCCACCGTCACTAGACATGTAATCTTGCTCTGTATCATTGGAATTATTGCTTTCTCCATGCTTTTTACTTTACTAGATCTTACTAAGGCTTCATGTGACTACATGACTGTAAATATTGCAATATGCCCTCATCTGAACTCAGGAAAATTTACACAAGTTAGAACCATTACCTGGTAACTACCTCCAGGGCCTCATTTCCACACTTGTTCCTGTTCCTCCTCTGATTCTCTCCCATAACTCTTGTGGGGAATTCTTCTGTCTGTGACATTCTTCATAGTCATACAGCACCATGTTCTGACCCTTAGTTCAGAATATGTGAAAATCTGAGCCAGGGAAAGAGAAAGGGTGATTGTTCCTGGGTGTGTACTAGGAACTACATACATCATCAAAATTAAAATCAGCCAGATCTTCTCTTGACAGGGAGAAAAGCCAAAGCTTGTAACAATATGGTGGCTTTGCTGTCTAGAGGGTGGAAGAGCTGACATCAGGACCTGGCAGCAGCCACTCTGTGTCAGATCTTCCCTTTATTCATTCCTTCATTAACCATGTTTGCTCATTGCATTCACACACATCATGAGCAAGGTCAAGGTGAGGGTCTCCAGACAGCAGACCTGAGTGAGCACTCAGTGCAGAGAAGCTGGTCAGGGACAGGTTCTCTTGATCTATGCACAGTGCACAGGAGCATAAGCAGGTGTGGTCACCTGTGCCCAGACTTGCTCTTGCATTGAAGATGGAGGCATTCTTTGCAGGGAGCTGCACTTCATTTTACGACCAAACTGGTTGTCAGCAGAGGCAACTGAGGTGACTCAGTCACTCGCCCAGGGCCTGAGATGCAGTGGAGGCCCAGCCCTCAGCCTTCTCCATTGGCACAACATTAATAACCTTCCTACATGCTTCCTTCTCCCAGAAGCCTGGGGCTGGTGCTACCCAAGGGGTTACTAGCATCTCTCTTTGCCTGCGCACTGCCTCCTCTGTCCTGGGTGTAGGCTTGAGTGTTGATCTACTTCTTTCTGGTTCAGCTTGAATTCTGTGACTTGGTACTCAGGCCCTCAGTGAAATTCTTCCATTTAGGCTAACTTTATCATGAACAGAAACAATTTTTTTCAAAAACTCCTGCAAACAGTGACCTCTGAGGCACTTTGCTTATTTTTATTTCTCTGGCTCTTCATGACATAAACCCTGTGCCTGAACACTGGCACAGATGTATTAGAATTAAACTCTCAATCACATAGGTTTGCATAGGTTTTTCATTTGGCTGAGAATTTGTTGGGAAAACTCATTGGGGGCTTGCATCTTGTGTCTCCTGCCTTTTAACCTAACTTTCAGGAAAAGGCAGATCCTCAGAGATGGCTTTAGATTGTTCCTGGATGTGAAGATTGAAACAGCCCAAACTCAGAGTTGAAACAGGCTGTATGAGCCTGAGATGAACGAATTGGAATGAAGCGTAATAACAATAGCAAACGTTTTAATTTATTAAAAGCAGTATTCTTTAATTTCCAGTCACAGTCATTTCTTAACAATATTTATGTATACATTGTTCTGCGTGCATGTATGCCTGCAGGCCAGGAGAGGGCACCAGATCTCACTATAGATGGTTGTGAGTCACCATGCAGTTGTTGGGAATTAACTCAGGACCTTCAGAAGAGTAGCCAGTGCTCTTAACCTCTGAGCCATCTCTCCAGTCCCGAAGCATATTCATTTTAATACAAGTAGAAAAATATATTCTGTGTCCAAATGTCATTGTGTGTGTGTGTGTGTGTGTGTGTGTGGTGTCATTTTGGAGTTTTGGTGCTAAGGATGAAACCCATGACTGCACACAAGTTCTCCCTATCCCCTATTGATTGTTTGGCATCACGCATTCTACTACCTCCATGCAGGGGTCATGGGGATCAGCTTCTGATGCGTGAAGTTCAAATGCTGTGCTGGGAGGTTATGTCTGTTAACTTGACACAACCTACAATCATGCTACAGAGTGTTTTAATGAGAAATATCTCTTTATTATCCATTGATATAGGAAGACTCAGCCCACTGTGGGTGACACTGTTCCCTAGGCAGGGTGTCCTGAGCAGTATGAAAGGAGGAAGCCAGCTGAGAGCAAACAAGGATTCATGTGTTTTCCTGTCTCTGTTGGGACCATGGATGTGCCCCACTGCTTTAAGTTCCTGCCTTGACTTCCCTGCAATAACAGACCACACCTGGAGTTGTGAACCAATGAAACCCTTACTCCCGGAGCTGCTTTTAGTTAGGGTATCTATCATAGTAACAGAAGTGAAACTAAAAACAGATGCTCAGGGCGTTACCCACACGGGGTCTCAGACCCTTCTCACCCCACCATGCCCCTGGATGTCATCGTCAGTGCTACCCCTCTGTCCCGAACAGAGGTGAGTCTAGAGAGGTGTGAAACCCTTCTTACATTCTGCTTTGGGAAATATCAGAGGGGGAGAATGGACTCATTTCACCCAGTCTAATAAGACAAAATATACCCCCTGTGACTGGAAGTCACTCATCTGAAACTGAGGACACTTTGTGGTCAAATCTAATTTCCTAAAGGATAAAAATGTTAAATGTCTATGTCATTGAATGGTGTTTGAAATTGTCATTTGCCTGTATTTTAATGAGGTTCTACAGGCTGATAATGTGTTCTGGGAGCAAATGTATCTATTTATGATTTGTGATAATGATATTTATCTTTAATAAAGTTTAAAGTATAAGCAACATAATGCATGTGGTTGAATCTAACTTACTGCTCCTCTGAAGTTATCCATTTCCACAAGTATGGTCTAAATTCTGCTACCTTTTTTTTCATTCATCTTTGTATTTGGAAGTTTCTTCTTATTCAATTTTGCCTTGATTTTGTAGGTTTAGAAAATTATTGCTGAAGAGTTGTGTTTATTTTTGAAATATAAGAGGACTTCTTGTTTTACTCATATTTTGGAGGCAAAGCCTCAGAACTCAACAGAACTCTGAAAGGCTTCCAGGGGCGTTGAGCCTTGGGTGAACAGTGTGGTGTTCTTGGTAATTTTAAATCCAGACAGTAGGCAATCATCCTTTGGAATTCATTTCTCTCTGGAGTACTTTTCTATTGTAAAAGCCTAAGGAATTAACCTTATGAGTTGACTGGCTGTGCCTTCGGCATCTTTGATAATTATTTGTTTTGAGGTACAGATTCTTGATCTCTCATGTGTCATTTAAATGGAAATAAAGTGGATGAACCAGTAGTGTCTCCTTTTGACTCTACCATGACTGTCACAAATTTCATGCTGTAGCCCTGGAAATCTCTGCACTCATTCTCCTCACTACTCATCTCCTCTGCAGCCTCAGAAACCAAAGTAAAGTTGGAAGGGGCAGGGAAGGCCACAGAGCTGTGTATTCAAGTGCAAGCTTTCCTGAAGATGGACAATATCCAATGGCTTTCCTCATTCTCATCACCACCAGCAACCTTGCCTCTCCATGACAACGTGGAGACCGTCTGTGGTCCCCTTGAAGGCTGGTCCTGTTCCACCTGGATGCCTAACTTGTTGCCTCTCCAGCTAGGCTCACACTGTTATCTCTCATCTGCAGCTCTGCTACCCCTTCCCTTCTAGAACATTCCCTCAGGATACGGCATCCTCGCCCTCTCTACACAGACTGTTGTCCAGACCGCCCCCTCTCTGCTTCTGCCTGTTTTCTCTTTTTCTTGGTGCAAAATCCCTTCCAAAGAACAGCTTTCCCCATGTTATCTGTCTCCAGCTTGCTCTCCTCATCCCATTATATCCTGACCATCCTGGTAGAGTGAGTGCACCTTCCCTCTCATAAGTACTCCTACTACATGGGAGGGCAGAATCCAGCCTACTCCTTCTGCTCCTCCCAAGCTTATCATCTCTCCATTCCTCTGCTTTATGACAGACACAGTGGTCTCTGTTGAATTTTTAAGAAGAAGAGGAGGTGCAAGGGATATGGCTTTGTGCACACAGTGCTTGCTACACGAACAGATCCCAAGATCCTATGTAAAGCTGGGATCAGAAGCATGTTATCCCAGCCTCTCTACTGTGAGATGGGAGGTGGAGACTCTGGAAACTTGCAGGACAAGTGACCTGGTGTACAAAGTGGTAAATGCCTCAAATAAGATGGAAGGCTAGAATTGATACCAAGGTTGCCCTTGATCTTCACAGGTGTATGGTGACACGTGGAAACACACACACACACACACACACACACAACTGTGATATAATGATTTACTTTACATTGGAAGTCAACCTGGAGGAGCTTGTTTCCTTTCCACCAAGTGGGTTCTGGGAATCAAACTCAGGCTGCCAGGCTGGATGACAAGTGTCTTTACTAGCCAAGCCTTTGCACCAGCCCAGGTAACTTTTTGCAGCCACAGATGACACTGACTAGATGGAGAAGCATCAGTTATTATCACAAAGTCTTATTGATCTCTTCTATCCCATGGTGCAGAGCTGTTTAAGGTCCTCGAGAAAGATGGATCTACAATGTCCATTTTAGGTTTGTCAATTTTTCTGGTCCTTATGACCAATGTCTGTGAACCAGGGAAAGCATCCTCTCCACCTGACAAGTGCAGGTGGGGAGGGTAGGGCAGGCCAGTCACAGCCAGTTCCTCATGGAAATGTTGTGTGCTCTCTCCCTGTTTGGATGCACTGTAGTTCTGTAGGCTTTGTCCATATAGATGGATCTTGAACTCAGCAATTAGAAATCTTTCTGTGATGAGGCCCAGACCACACTCAATTTGATAACATTTATGTTAATGCACTGAACACTAGATATCTCTCAGACCATCAAGCCCATCCATAGAGTAGCACTCTCATGGACTTGAAGATTGATGTTAAAAAGAAATCCCACACTAGCTCAGAAATAAGTATAATGAAGGGTTATTTAATTAGGGGTAGATTCATAGATCACAGTCCTCTGCACAAACAAGCAACATGAATGAAATCCAGCAGCCAGAAGAGAGGAAATGTGTTCATGCTTTATGTCGACATTTATAGTATAAGAGGCCATGCCCAAGTGGGAGGGTAACTTAAAGGCTGTAGAATTTCCACAACACCTCCCCCTTTTGTTTAAATAAGTTCTAAGCCTAATACAAATTTATGTACAATAAGAGCAAATGTCATGTATAAAAATTAGAATTACAACCAGCATAAACAATATCAAGCAAGAAACATGTGATGAATGTTTCAATAATTATCCTATCCTAAAGAGTTTAAGACTTGCATTAGAAATAATTTGGCCAAGTCATGAGAGGAAAGAAACTATGACTATCTAATCTTCAACCCCATTGAGGACTTGAGAAGGAAAATAATATTACTCTAGCAGG
>NW_004949317.1:47253-47814 GCF_000317375.1 Microtus ochrogaster | reverse complement strand
AAAAAAATAAATTCTGCTACCGTTTTTTTATTTATCTTTGTATTTGGAAGTTTCTTCTTATTCAATTTTGCTTTGATTTTTGTAGGTTTAGAAAATTATTGCCAAAGAGTACTGCTTATGTTTGAAATATAAGAGGACTTCTTGTTTTACTCATATTTTGGAGGCAAAGCCACAGAACTCAACAGAACTCTGAAAGGCTTTCAGGGGCATTGAGCCTTGGGTGAGCAGTGTGGTGTTCTTGGTAATTTTAAATCCAGACTGTAGTAACTGACAGACCATCTTCAGAGGCAGGAAAATTTTCAAAACTGTCTTACCCTGTCTTGGCAAGATTTGGTTGACTTTTTCCTTGTATCCTGTTTGTCCTGTCTGTGTGTATTGTACTTTGTCAGTGGTTGAGTCATAGACATTTCCTTGCCCAAAGGCCAATTTTGCCAAGAAGAAAACAGGCTCCAAGTGGAGTGTCCTTGGTGCCCAACAGTCTCTTGGGAATATATCAGTGCTGCCAGAGATAATTGTGTCTCACTTCCACAGAACCCTAAGTTATTGAAATGCCTTATTTTA
>NW_004949317.1:44844-46427 GCF_000317375.1 Microtus ochrogaster | reverse complement strand
ATGAAACAGAAACTCTGGGCTTCTCTCTTAACAACAGGCTTGGAATTAGAGAGGAACTGAGTCAGTGCCCAACTAAAAAACCAGCTCTATATATTTATGTATATAATGAACATTTTTTATTTATGGAACATATTCTGTTTTCTTGCTGATTTTTATTGGGTGGTAATTTTTCCGCCTGTCAGTATTCAAACATCCAGGGTCCGGTGAATTTTTTTAAGATGAGTGTTTTTTTGCAGAGATAAGAACATTGCCCCCATCCTATATGCTTTTCTTACCACGTGTATGATTATCATCATTGTGGATGAGCTGTCCTTTCTCCTTTTCAAGAGGTTTCTCCTCTTCAAACTGAACCTTTATTAATTTTGGCAGTATCCATAATTTTTCTTCTCCTGTGGAAACAAGAGCAAAACCCCTTTTCCAACGCAGCACATCTGGCTTCCATTGTGAGGTCAGCACATCCTTGAAATAAACTGGTTGATTTAATTCAGCCGACTTTTCCATTATCCAATGTCTTTCTGCTGTTGTTGTCCCTTTCTCATTAGCGTTAATAAGGTTAATCAAGGTTAATAAGGCATTAGGTAACCTATTTCTGGGGGCATTTCCCACTCCTTTATGTTTGTTTAACATATTCTTTATAATTTGATTTGATCTTTCTATAACTGTGTGACCTGTAGGATTGTGTGCTATACCTGTAACATGCTTAATATTATAAAAAGCAAAAGAACCATTTCATTTCCCTGGAGACATAAGCTGGACCATTATCTGTCTTTATTTGTTCAGGTATACCCATGATGGCCATAACTTCTAATAAATGTGTAATTACTGAATCAGCTTTTTCTGAGCTTAAAGCAGTTGCTGACAGAAAGCCTGAATAAGTGTCAATAGTGTGATGTACATATTTTAATTTTCCAAATTCTGCAAAGTGGAACACATCCATCTGCCAGATTTCATTCCTTTGAGTACCCTTTCTGTTAGTCCCTGCAGGTAGTGGTGTTTGGTTATTGAAAGAGCAAGTAGGACACCCCTTTATAATCTCCTTAGATTGTTTCCATGTAATAGAAAACTCTTTCTTTGAACCTTGCTATTGAAGTGATTTTTTTCATTAAATTCTGAGGCCTGCAACACATTTCCAATCAATAATTAATCAATTTCTGCATTATCTTGTGCTAGAGGACCTAGCAGACCAGTATGCGATTGGATATGTGTTATGTACATAGGACAAAGCCTATTCCTGATTATGTCTTGCACTTGGATAAACAATGAAGTCTATTCTGTATCATCTGGTATAAATTCAGTGGTTTCAATATGCAAGATAACTCTTTCTGCATATTGTGAATCAGTAACTATATTTTAAAGAGGTTCTTTAAAATCCCTTAGCACCATAAGAATGGCATATAATACTGACTTTTGAACAGAATTATAAGGACTTTGTTCCACCTTACTTAATTCTTTTGATTTGTAACCTGCCTTACCTGATTTATTAGAATCAGTATAAAATGTATGGGCTCCAATTATGGGAGCATCATGTACAATTCGAGGAAGTATCAAAGAAGTTCTCTTCATAAGGTTTAGTCTATTTCTTT
>NW_004949317.1:41910-43301 GCF_000317375.1 Microtus ochrogaster | reverse complement strand
TCCTCAATAGTCATACTTACTGGCCGAAGTTGAAAACTGCTCTATATCATCTTGCTCTCTCTCAGGAAATATAGCATACATTATTCATTAAATATTGAGATGTCCTCAAAAAATAAAAACAATTTTTACAAAAGAAAGTCTAATTTTAAGGGAAAAGTTAGGGCAAGGCTGTTGGCGTCAAGTCCCGAAGAGAACTTGGGGAGCAAATCTTTCTCCTTCCTCCCCACCCCCAGCTTGACCCAGACAGTTCTTCCTTTATAAGCGTTCCTCTCACCAAATGTTCCTTCTTTTGTGGGTTGTGGGCAGGTTCTCTGAATAAACAGCGGGCTTCTCTGAGTCTGGACTTTATGAGATGAGGCCAGGTGTTCTGAAATGCTGGGGAGTCTCCTTTCAGCCGGGCTCTCCTCCTTCTGTTCCCATTTGCTGGTTACAGGCAGTGGACAGGAAAGGTTAGGTCTGTGCAGAGGATCCTAGAACTTACAGAGGTGCTCTCTGCTCTCCTGAACATAGCCTTGGCCGTGGACTCAGAGCTCAGGAACTTGCCATCTGTCCTGTTTGCTCATTTAACTGGACATCAGATCCTATTTCTCCCAGTTTTCTGGTCCTGAGAGTCACTCCTGGTTCCTGTGGCCTTGAATAGCTGCCTGGTATCTTCTGTCCCCAGATGAATGAGTTGACAGAACAGGATTTGATCCTTCCTTGAACCTGACAGAGCTATTGTGTCCTTTCCCTGACTCTAAGTATCAGCTACCAGGAGCTCACTGCATTGTCATTGCCCCACCCTGGGTTGGGTGAGCTGAGGGTGTGTGTGTGTGTGTGTGTGTGTGTGTGTGTGTGTGTGTGTGTGTCTATGTGTGGTTTATGTGCAGGGGTTGGGGTGGGGTTGAGGGTGAGGAGGGTGGGGTTGGGGTTGGGGAGTGGCATCCAGTACCCAGTTGGATTTTCTCCTGATCACTATTGCTTGTCTCGGCTCACTTCCCTGCCATCAGGGAAACACAGGACTGGCAAGGAATCTTTCCACTTCTCCTGATCTCAGGCTTTCCTCTGCCTAGGCTTGGGGATTGTGCTCCATCAGCCTTTGTGACTGGCCTCCCGTGGGTTTGGACAACATTTTCCTTATCTTCTGGTAAGAGAGAATTATCTGAGCCCAGGTCTGAAGCTATAAAGTTAAAGGCTGGGTAAGATGAATGATAGAAGTTTTGGTAAAGTTACATAATCTCAGTTTAAAACCAGGACCATGAGGTTGAGTGTCCCAGACTGAACTTTGAAATAACTGATGACCAGGTGTCCTGCTAGTCATATGTTATGAATAGGTTAAAGCCTGAACTCTGGAAACCACAGTCCTTGGCTGCTAGTTATTAAGTTAGTTCATATTCCCCACCATTCAACCA
>NW_004949317.1:39850-41120 GCF_000317375.1 Microtus ochrogaster | reverse complement strand
GGGTTATAGAAAGAGAAGCAGGGGAAGGGATCCCCTGAGCTGGAGAGGTTTAGGGACAGGGTTAGCAGAGCTGAGAGGAGCCACAGGAAATGAGTGAGCTTGGAGGTCAGCTTGTGCTTTCCATTGCTAATAGGCATCACAGAGAGCCATTTGTCCCTAGTTTCTTTTGGATCTGATAAAAATAGCATTATAGTGAGTTGAAAACCAAACTCAGGGGCTCAGAATGCTATGTAATGATACTCCCTTGGTAAAGTTGTCATTCAGACTCTTTGTATCTGAATTTGAACATCATCCCACATCCTCAGCAAGAGGTAGAAGTCATTTGGGACCAAACAGGGCTAAAAGTGTAGTTGATCACTCCCTTATTCCCTATGTACTCATGGAGACAGAGGAACTCGGCACATTAATTCAACCCTGTGCCTCAGGTCTCTCCATTGACACCATAGAGGCTGATATTATTATTTCTCTGGGTTCACATGAGGACTATATGGTCGCATCTTTCCATGTGACACTGGTGACAATGATTATTGCAACATTACCTCATATTTTCTAAGTTCTCTGCTGAGTTTTGCTTGGTTTTGGAAAGAAATAAATATCTTCCCTAATTATAAAATAACTTGGTTTTAAGAATAATTGCCAATTAGTATAAGATACATATTTTGGGGCTCAGTAGACTGGCAAAATAGTGGAGAGACTTTGGGGCACAGTGGCGAGTGTTGTTGTTTGTTGTTCTCTTCCATGTAGCTTGTTCTCTCTGTCTAAACTCCCTTCCCTGTGTCACTGTTAAAAGCTGTCTGTTCTGTTTCTTGCAAGATCTCATTTCTCTGTTCCCTAGGGGTGTGTTAGTTGCCATGTGTTAGCTCTGCAATCCCTTTGTTAATCTCCTGGGTCTCTTGTAATTTCTTATGTCCCTTGTGTTTTGCTGGCTGAGCATTCCCAATTTCTCTGGGGAGCAGTACATTTATCAAGCTCCCCTTTGATCCACTTCTGGGAGTCCCTTCTTCCTGATTAGCCAGGCTGTCATTCTTGTTTAACATGGCAGGGTCACCTAGTAGGCTGCCTCTGTAGGTACAAGTTACCTTGATCATTCCTTATTTCCTCTTTCTTATTTGGATTTTTTCAAATTCTTCTCAGATTTTCAGTTGGATCCTCTGTGTCACAATCTACTTCTTTGTTGTCCATTGTCCCAGGCTATGATGAAAGGGGAGTGAGAGGGATCAGGCAGTGTGAATAAGTATGATTTCCAGATTGCTTTTCATGTTATTTTACC
>NW_004949317.1:38582-39510 GCF_000317375.1 Microtus ochrogaster | reverse complement strand
TCCTGGAACCAGCTCTTGTAGATCAGGCTGGTCTCAAATTCAGAGAGGTCCTCCTGTGTCCTGGGATTAAGGGCATGTCCCACCACCACACAGCTAAATGCATATTTCCTAAAATTGTAAACTATTTCAGGCTTTGGAAAAGTCAGAGAGCTGCAGTCAAACTCTGTGTGAGCATGTTCCTGTCACATGGGTGGCACCTGCTGTGACTTAATGGTGAGATAGTAAAAAGTGAGTTGGTCAGAAAGCGTTTCCTTTCATTTCTCACCCCACCTGTTACCCTTTCTCCCTGCTCTGGATCCTCCTCCATCCTAACTGTGTGTGTGTTCTTATCTCTATGTGTGAGGCTCTATCTCACGTCACTACCCTTAGAAATCTGTAGGTATGAAGCTGGTGCTAATTTCTGCATTCTCATCACTATTGCTGGGTTCTAAATGTTTTGTATTTTTATATTAAACACAGTGATAGGCATTCCTGGTTTGTCTCCTCTTGCACAACTGTGTGATTTTCTATAGATTAAGGATCTACATGTATGAGTGTAATTGAATTCCAGGGCAGTTCTAGATTGGTCTCAATCTGTCCTAGATCCTGAACAATGCTACTTGAGAGGGAAGGGGCTTCATTAATCACACTCCCCCCAACCATATGGTTTAGTAACTCAGTGCCTGGTTCCCCACAGCTTAGCCTAGACTTAGACTCACTGGACCTTTAAATTTTTATTAATAGAAAAAGTAGTAAGATCTAATGATTCTCTGAATTTCCTCTGTGTCTGTGGTTATGTCCCCCTTTTCATTTCTGATCTTATTTATTTGCGTATTCTCTGTTGTTTAATTAGTTTGGATAGGGGTTTGTCGATCTTGTTGATTTTCTCCAAGAACCAACTTTTTGTTTCATTGATTCTTTGGACTGTTTTCTGTGTTTCTATTTTGTT
>NW_004949317.1:36418-37377 GCF_000317375.1 Microtus ochrogaster | reverse complement strand
TTTGTCACTGTGACCAAATTCTTGACAAGACAGAAGTAACTTGAGAGATAGGATTGCCCTGAGATCACAGAGGAGAAGATATAGTCCATTACAGCAGGAATGGCATGAACTCAGGACCAGCTCCTGTCTCTGGCAACAGGAAGATGAGGTGATAGTCAAACCACACCAACCAGGCAGTATAGAGCTTAAGCAAGAAGAAGACCAGACTACAGCCTTAAAGGGCTGCCCCCATCTTATCCAGTTATGCTTCCAGAGAAAAGGCCCATTGCCTTGCCAAGACCAGTCCAGAAGTAGAGAACCAATAATTTATTCACACAAGCCATGGATTACATTTCACATTCATATTAAGGAAGTCTGTCTATATGCCTACCCCTTGGCATTCCTTTTCTGTGAGGGATCTGTTTGTACTGGGGAGGCCTCTTGTTCATCCCAGCTGCCCTGAACTGAAATAACCACACAGAACTTTATTAATTAAATCACTGCTCAGCCCATTAGCTCTAGCTTCATATTGGCTAACTCTTACATATTAATTTAACCCATTTCTATTAATCTGTATATTGGCATGTAGCTATGGCTTACTGGGTAAAGTACCCAGCATCTGTCTCCTGTGGCAACTTCATGGCTTCTCCTTGATTCTGCCTTCCTTCTACCTTGCTATAGGCCAAACAAATTTCTTTATTCATTAACCAATAAAAGCAGCTCATAGACAGAAGGACCTTCTACCTTATTTCCCCTTTTCTGTTTAAACAGAAAGAAAGGTTTTAACCTTAACATAGCAAAGCTACATATATCAAGCAAGAACTACAGTTACAATGTTTATATCTACTTTATCTTTTATCATAACTAAGGAAAACCATAATTATAACTATAAACTCTTCAGCTCATCAAAGACTTCAGAAGGATATAAGATTACATAAGTAAACAGGAAGTGCATTGTAAGCAACTTCCAAAATTCTAGA
>NW_004949317.1:31864-32363 GCF_000317375.1 Microtus ochrogaster | reverse complement strand
GCTGGGATTAAAGGTGTGCGCCACCATCGCCCGGCGAGGAATTCTTATTAATAATACTGTAAAGGAACTGGGCAGTGGTGGTGCATGCCTTTAATCCCACTTGAGAGGTAAAAGCAGGTGGACTGGAGACTAGCTTGGTCTACAGAGTGAGTTCCAGGACAGCCAGGGCTACACAGAGAAACCCTGTCTTGAAAACCCAAAAACAAGAAAAAAACACTATATAGGCCAAATGACCTAGCTATATTCTTATTGGTTATAATGTTCATATGTAGAATGTTTTTATATTAAAAAATAAGTTTTACTATGTTTTATCTGTGTGTATGTGTCTTGTGAATGTATGCCATGTGTGCACACAACTGTGGGGCCAGAGAGGGTGTTGGATTCCATGAAGTAGGAATTAGAGGAAATTATGAACTGCCCAAATGACAACTGGGAACCGAACTTGAGTCCTCTGAAAGAGCAGGAAGTGTTTTAACCACTGGGCATCTCTCAGCTCCTG
>NW_004949317.1:5864-7302 GCF_000317375.1 Microtus ochrogaster | reverse complement strand
ACCCCTCACCCCCAGTTTTACTATTATCAAAACCCAAATCTAACTGAGCTTGGGGCTCTCTGGTTATTCCAATACATTGGACATGTGGAGAGACTGAGTTTGCAAACTTGCATATAATAAAGGCACTTTGCTTTTACACCCGGGACTCAGTCTCCTTGTTGGCTTTTGGGGACTTTGCAGATTTTTTTGCATAACATTTGGGGACTTGTCTGGGATCCCCCAAGCCCACTGGGACTACCATCTCTAGAGCCTTCAATTGGCCAGTAAGTTTTCTGTGTTTTGTTTCATGTCTCATGTCAGTGTCTCATGTCTCATGTTTTTCTGTGAGTGGGCCCAGGAAACATAAGTGTCTGCAGACAATCTGCAGATGTGTGAAAAAAATCACAGGTGGAGCACCTGGAGGAGACGTCCCCAGGACCCTTCTGCAGAGGGTGGTTTGCTCTGATAAGACATATGGGTAGCATTCTTAGTTCTGTCATGAGACATGCAGGTGGTGTTCTCAGTTCTGTTGAGAGACACATGGGTAGCCTTCTCCGTTCTGTATCGAAACATGTGGGTTGCATTCTCATTTTGATAGAGGGGTAGGTCACACCCACAAAACAGCTTGAGGCTGTCATCTTTGGTTTGATTTGGCTCCATTGTCTTGTTCATTGCCTTGTGTGTCTGTGTGTTGTGTTTGTGTCATGACTTATGTGCTGACAATATGGGAAAGACTCAAATCATGACTTCTTTGACTTTGAAATTGTGATCACTTACAGGACTTTAGAGATAGAGCCATAAGCATAGGGGTATATTTTCCTAAAAGGGATAAGACAAATAACTTCTACCCACCACCTTAAACATTTGATGTAAAGGAGTCAGCCTTAGCCCCAACTACGGGGCTGTGGGGCAGTGTGCTTGTATGGATGAGTGGCTGGGCTATGAAGCCTTGTTGCTGCAATGTAGCAAGGCTGCCAGTCACAGTTTTAGGGGTCGGATCTATCCCAATAGGATTTCAAATGCTAAACAGAGAATCTGGGGTTAATTGCTATAGCTGGCGAGGTTAAAATCTTTCCCCTCATGCTGCATAACACTCTGCCCCCTCCCATGCTGGTGGATGAGTTCCTTCTGCCTGCCCTGTGGCTGTGTGCCTCAGCTTCTGGTCAAACCCAACCAAGGTTTGGCTCCACTCTGGCTATAGGTATTGTGACACTACAGCCAGATTTCCATCTACAAGAGCTGCTTTGATCATTCAGATCCAATGTGTTATAAATATCTGTCAAAATTTATAGGGGCTGGTTAATAATTACTATTAGTTAATGTATAAGAAAAACAACTGTTGGTCTCAAATGTTTCATGCTGGTACAGGATTTTATTTGATGTAAATCTAAAGGTTTTTTGTTATAGTATATTCATGTTTCTGTTCTTGTTTAAAATATTGTAACCATACAATATAAAA
>NW_004949317.1:1463-4928 GCF_000317375.1 Microtus ochrogaster | reverse complement strand
TTTTTCACCATTCCTTTGCATCCAAAAAGATTCTGATAAATTTGTTTTCAGTGTACTGTCTCTAAATTTCAAAGAACCCCATAGATGCTACCAATGGGTAACATTGCCTCAAGGAATGGCTAATAGTCCTGTCTTCTGCCAAATGTTTGTGGCCCGGATTATTGCCCCCATAAGGTATACATATTCTCAACTGTATATTATTTACTATATTGATGATATCCTATTAGCTGGACAGGACCCAGATGTAGTTCTTGAGGCTTTTGCTGAAACCAAAGAAACTTAGCTCTTCCCCATTTGGGAATTAATCCTTCTTGACTTGCTCCTTAACAGTTATGGCAAATGGATGTTACCCATGTTCCTTATTTTGGGTGTATGCAATATGTTCACATAATTGTGGATACATATTCTCATCTTATTTTTGCCTCAGCCCATGCAGGAGAAAATTTATGGAATGTTAAAAGTCAGTGTCTCCAGGCTTTCACCTATATGGGAGTTCCAAAAAACAGTAAAAACTGACAATGGGCCAGGCTACACCAGCATTAGCTTTGCTAAATTTTGCTCTCAGTTCTCTATTTCTCATAAAATAGGAATGCCATATAATCCTCAAGGACAAGGTATAATAGAGTGAGCACATCATATGCTCAAAGCCTATTTGCATAAAACAAAAAAGGGGGAATATGGTTCTACCCCCCAGAGACCATTTATCTTTTATTTTATATATTTTAAATGTTTTGACTGTTGATGCTCAATCTCATACCACTGCTGACTGGCATTGTCTGCCAGTTTCCTTCGGGATGCCTGATTTCAAATGGAAGAATCTAGCAGGCGGCACTTGGAGTGGTCCAGATCCTGTGCTGGTATGGGGGAGAGGGGCTGTTTTTGTTTTCCCACAGGATGCTGTCAGTCCAGTATGGGTAACTAAGCACTTGATGCATGCTGTGAATTTTCCTTTCCAGGAGCCTGAGGACAGGACAGAGCCAAGAGATCAGATGGACACTGGAAAAGAATCCTCTGTCTCTGATGCCATTGGGATTGGATAGCCCTGTGAGGCCCTATTTCTTATCTATCAATTTTTTAGCACAGGTAAACCCACTATGCCTTTGGATATTACCCAAAATATTATCACAGGAATTTGGAAAATGCCTCAGTTGTAGATACTTCTGTTAGCAGAATTTGCCGAGCTCCAGTCAGTTGCTGCTCACCTGAGCCTTTGAGTTATGATTGGAGTCTTTCCATGCTTAGGACTGAGTGCATTACTGTCTCCCCCAGGACTCTTAATTCCCATTCAGCAAAAATTGTACTCTTTCATCCTGCTAATTTTCCTGGAGTTTTAAAATGTTCTAAGCAGGTTTGTCAACTAAGGAGTTGCTGCTGGGGTTCTGAGGAGCTGGCTGTAGTGGTCCAAGTGCCAAGGTTTGTTCCTCTGTTTATCAACTCATCCCATGATGATCAACTCATTCTGCACCAAGCAAGAAGAGATTTTGGACAACAGTCATATCAGTGGCCATTGTTGTGGCTGCCAGAGAAGCTACAGCTGCTGGAGTTTCCATTAGCCAGTAAGTTGCTTCTGCTAGCACAAAGGACACCTTATTGGGGCAGGTTGCAAATGCCTTGGCCACTCAAAATAAATGTTGTAGTTAAATTTGCAATTGGTTTTGATTCAAGACCATTGTAAGGTTACAACTTAATAGATACACTAAAAATGCTTAATGTTGCTATTCACAGACCCTGGAGTGCACAATTTACAAATTGGCTCATAAGATTATTCTGGTTAACAATACCAGGGTTCCTCCCACCAGCACTGAGACCTTACTTAAAGGGCTCCAATTTATGGGTAGACTCATTAAGCATTGAGCAGGCACAACCTCCTTATATGTGCTGGAGCATCATCTTCATGTTTTCATCGTGCCAGGCCCAGAGGCAAGCTCAGGTCAATGTGACCACTTGGCAAGTCCTCTTAGCTATTTCCCCAGAAGATCCTTCAGTGCATATCTGGCTAAACATGCTGACTAGTAAGCCAATGACGGGAAAGGTTTGGGGGCGGGTGCCCCAACCCAAGACAGGAAATGTGTTTTGACCTGGACAATTTCTCATGACAGGTAAGGGATGTTGCCTGACATCCAATGCCACCCAAGACAGGCTTAATCATGTAATTTATATAAAAGTGGGACTTGTAGAGCCCATGGGTCTACCTCTCCTCTAGCTATTCATCTTGAGGACAGTTCCTGGCCAGATATCTTGTTGCAATTTCCAGCTAAACATACCATTTGTTCCTGTGCCCCCTCTGCTCCCCTGGTGGTTAGCTATAGGCCATTGTTTACTCCATCTTGGGCTTGGTAATTTCCCATGTTCCTGGGGTGGGGGGGAATTCCATCATGCAGCAGCTAGGTATATAAGGTTTTTCCTAAGTTTAAATAAACAGCAATTGGCATTATTTCCTCATGACTCACGCATGTCTCTTGTGTGATCTTTTAACCTTCAGGCCCTTGCCTGGCTCGCAAATTGTACAGTAGCATGAGCTGTACCATAAAGAGTAACACAGGCATTACACTCTGGCCTGCTTTTTTTATTATTATCTTTATGTTGCCTTTTCTGCCTCTAAGAGTATTAACTCCTTTCTGTTTTTTTAATGTTTTATTTATTATTATTGTGTGTGTTTGACGTATGAGAGTGTGAGGAGAGGTGTGCCACAGCACACATTTGGAAGTCAGAGGACAACTTCTGTTACTCACTTCCCCTCCTTCCATTGTTGGGTCCCAGGAATCAAACTAAAGTGTCAGGATCATTTACCAAGTGCCCTTACCCACTGGGCCTCTTTGCCAGCCCTAATTCTCATTCTTAAGCCCACCCTCTACTCCCACTCTCCAGATTCTTTCATCACTGTGATGAAAATCATGACCAAAAGCAACCTGGGAAAGTTTGTGTTATGTCCAAATCTGTGAATTCCCCAAAAACCATGCTAGGGAGTTCCCCTTTGTCTCAGCCTTTTAAGCTATTTTGGACAGGGAGCTGGGACAATGTTTCCTTTCCATGACTACTTCAAGCTGACATTGGGGCATTGTTATCCACGCCCAAGCAGGTTGAAAGGCTAGCCAAAGATATGAAGGAAATTTAGGCAATGGGACACTCATCAGACTTCATTGAAAGGACAGGAAGTGCTCACATCAGCTGGACCAGTCCATATCAGCTTTCAGCAAATTCATGGCTCACCACCATTCAGAGCAGGTTGTAATAAGCAACTGATGCTTAGATCCATCTGCCAGCCAAGTGGAAGCCTGTTGAGATAAGTTTAAACTAGGAACAAAAGTTAAAATTTAGAAAAAGAGCAGATAACAGATGTCTGTAAACAGGAGGTATAGACTCACACTTTTGAGTCCTAGCTAATGAGTTGACTGTAGCTTTGTGGAAGAATCTAGATAACTTTTGCTATTAAACTGACATTATAACTGTCCTATCCATTAATAC
>NW_004949317.1:0-463 GCF_000317375.1 Microtus ochrogaster | reverse complement strand
TTTGGTCCCACCCTTGACAGCATATACTTAGCCAGTCTTTTAGATCTCAGCCTGCTCCATGTCTCTGTAGCTGGTACTTCTGTTTACTAACACCTGGCACTGGCATTTCTAAAACTATTAAGGTCCATTGTGAGACTTTAGTCCTGTTAAACATTTGTAAACATTAGCGGTTTTTGATGATCCCTTTATTTCTTTATAACCATTATTACTGGGTGATTCTTAAATTAACAAAGTGTAGCTGACAGAGCAAGGTACATTTTTGAGTATAAAAACATTGAGGTGTAGCTTTAATATTTTAAATTTAATATATATGTATATATACATATACATATATATTAATTTAGACTATCTTGGAGATTTGTTAGGCCCACTCCACGTGATAACCTTTAATGATGGTGAACTCATGAGGTATCTTATTTTAAACTCTAGCAAAATGGCAATCCTAAATTTAAAATAGAATTAT
>NW_004949316.1:114236-120022 GCF_000317375.1 Microtus ochrogaster | reverse complement strand
AATAGATATAAAAATTAGAATTTTGTACCGAAGTCGGCCAGCTTGAGCTCGCCCCGCTCGTTGATGAGCAGGTTCTGGGGCTTGAGGTCACGGTGCAGCACCTTCAGCCGGTGGCAGTAGGCCAGGCCGCGGAGCAGCTGGAACAGGAAGAGCTGTGGGCGTGGGAAAACCGGGAAAAAAAATCATCATTTTGGGGGGAAAACCGGGAAAAATCATCATTTTGGGGGGAAAAAATTATCATTTTTGGGAGAAAAACATCATTTTGGGGAGAAAAGCATGATTTATTTTGGGAGAAAAACATCATTTTGCGAAAAACATCGTATTTCTGGGGAAAAAACATCGTATTTCTGGGAAGAAAACATCATTTTTGGAAGAAAAATATCATTTTTTAGGGGAAAGAAACATTTTGGGGGGCAAAACATCATTTTTGGGGGAAAAAACATCATTTTTGGAAAATATTTTTTAGGGGAAAGAAACATTTTTGGGGGGAAAACATTTCTTTTTTATGGAAAAAACATCATTTTTTAGGGGAAAAACATTTCTGGGAGAAAAACATTTTTAGGGAAAATCATCATTTTGGGGGAAAAACATCATTTTTGCGAGAAAAACATCATTTTGGGGGAGAAAAACATTTTGGGGGAAAAAACATTTTGGGGGAAAATCATCATTTTGGGGAAAAAAACAGCAAAAAACATCATTTTGGGGGGAAAATCATGATTTTTCGGGAAAACCATGAATTTTGGGAGAAAAACATCATTTTGGGGAGAAAAACATAATTTTTTTGGGAGAAAAACATCATTTTTCTAGGGAGAAAAACCTTTCTGGGGGGAGAAAAACATCATTTGGGGGGGAGAAAATCATCATTTTTGCGGAAAACATGATTTTGGGGGGGGAAAACATGATTTTTGGGATAAAAAAAATCATTTTTTTGGGAAAAACATCATTTCTGGGGGGGGAAAAACCAGGAGTTTTGGGAGAAAACCATGATTTTGGGGGAAAAATCGTTTTTGGGGAAAATCATCATTTTTGGGAGAAAACCCCGATTTTTGGGGGAAAACCCGATTTTTGGGGGGGAAAACCCGATTTTTTTGGGGAGAAAACCCCGATTTCAACTAGTTTGATCTGGTCTGATCCAATTGGATCCGGTTTAGAACCTGTCTACCCTGGTTAGAGCCAGTGTGAACCATTTTCGTCCGGTCTGATCCAGTTTGATCCAGTTCAGAACCTGTCTACATTGTTTAGATCGAGGTTGATCTGGTTTAGAACCAGTCTACACTGGTTTGATTCATTTTCATCCAGTCTGATCCAGTTTGATCTGGTTTAGAACTTGTCTACACTGGTGTGATCCAGTCTGATCCAGTCTGATCCACTCTGATCCAGTTTGATCCGATTTAGAACCTGTCTACACTGTTTTTATCCGGTCAGAACTAGTTTGAGCCGGTCTGATCCAATTGGATCCAATATAGAACCTGTCTACACTGGTTTGATCCAGTTTGATCCGGTCTGATTCAGTTTGATCTGGTCTTATCCAGTTTGATCCAGTTTTGAACCTGTCTACAGTGCTGTGATCCCGTCTGACCCAGTCTGATCCACTGTGATCCAGTTTGATCCGATTTAGAACCTGTCTAAACTGGTTAGATCCAGTGTGAACCACTTTCATCCGGTCTGATCCAGTTGGATCCTGATTTGAACCTGCCTACACTGGTTTGATCTAGTTTGATCTGGTCTGATCCGGTCTGATCCAGTTGGATCCAGGTTAGAACCTGTCTACACTTGTTTGATCCAGTTTGATCCAATTTGAACCAGTTTGATCTGGTCTGATCCAGTTTGATCCGATTTAGAACCTGTCTACACTGGTTAGATCCAGTGTGAACCACTTTCATCCAGTCTGATCCAGTTGGATCCGGTTTTGAACCAGTCTACACTGGCTGGATCCAGTTGGATCCACTTTAGAACCTATCTACCCTGATTAGATCAAGTGTGAACCAGTTTTCATCCGGTCTGATCCAGTTGAGACCAGTTTTGAAACTGTCTACACTGGTTTGATCCAGTTTGATCCTGTCTGATACAGTTTGATTTGTTTTAGAACATGTCTACACAGTAATGATCCAGTTTGAACCAGTTTTCATTTGGTCTTATCCAGTTTGATCCGGTTTAGAACCTGCCTACACTGGTTTGATCCAATTTGAACCAGTTTCATCCGGTCTGATCCAGTTGGATCCGGTTTAGAACCAGTCTACACTGGTTTGATCCAGTTTGAACCACTTTTATCTGGTCTGATCTAGTTTGATCTGGTTTTGAACCTGTCTACACCTCCGTGATTTAGTCTGATTTGGTCTGATCCAGTATGATCCGGTTTAGAACCTGTCTACACTGGTTTGATCCAGTTTGATCTGGTCTGATCCAGCTGGATCTGGTGTTGAAGCTGTCAACACAGGTATGATCCAGTTTGAACCAGTTTTCATCCGGTCTGATTCCATTCGATCCGGTTTAGAACCTGTCTACACAGGTTTGATCCAGTGTGAGCCATTATCATCCGGTCTGATTCAGCTGAATCCGGTTTTGAACCTGTCTACACTGGTTAGATCCAGTTTGAACCAGTTTGATCTGGTCTGATCCAGTTTGATCCGGGTTAGAATCTGTCTAAACTGGTTTGATCCAGATTGACCCGGTCTGATCTAGTTGGATCCGGTTTTAAACCTGTCTACACTGGTTTGATCCAGTGTGAACCATTTTCATCCGGTCTGATCCAGTTGAATCCGGTTTAGAACCTTTCTACACTGGTTAGATCCAGTTTGAATTAGTTTGATAAGGTCAGATCTAGTTGGATCCGGTTTAGAATCTGTCTACACTGGTTAAAGCCATTTTGCTCCAGTTTGAATCAGTTTGATCCGGTCTGATCCAGTTGGATGTGGTTAGGAACCTGTCTACACTCGTTTGATCCAGTTTGATCTGGTCTGATCCAGATAGATCCGGTTTGGAACCTGTCTACCCTGGTATGATCCAGTTTGAACCAGTTTGACCTGTTCTGATCCAGTTCAATCCAGTTTAGAACCTGTCTACACAGGTTTGATCCAGTTTGATCCACTTTGATCCAGTTTTATCCTGTCTTATCCAGTTGGATCCTGATTGGAACCTGTCTACACTGGTTAGAACAAGTTTGATCCAGTTTGAACCAATTGTGATCCGGTCTGATGCAGTCTGATCCAGTTTTTGAACCTGTCTACCCTGGTTTGATCCAGTTTAATCAGATCTGATGAAGTTGGATCTGGTCTGATCCAGTTGGATCCGGTTTAGAACCTGTCTACACTGGTTATATCCAGTTGGATCTGGTTTAGAAATTGTCTACACTGGTTAGATCCAGTTGAATCCGGTTTAGAACCGGTCTACATTTGTTAGACCAGTTTGAACCAGTTTCATCTTGTCTGATCCAGTTTAATCCGGTTTAGAACCTGTCAACACTGGTTTGACCCAGTGGGAACCATTTTCAGCTGGTCTTTTTCCAGTTTGATCTTGTTTAGAACCAGTCTACACTGGTTTGATCCAGTTTGATCCGCTCTGATCCAGTTGGATCCAGTTTTAAACCTGTCTACACTGGTTTGATCCAGTGTGAACCAGTTGTATCTGTTCTGATCCAGTTGGATCCGGTTTGGAACCTGTGTACACTTGGTCGATCCGGTTTGGACCAGTTTGATCCGGTCTGATCCAGTTGTTATTGAACCTGTCTACAGTGGTTAGATCCAGTTTGATCTGGCCTGATCCACCTGGATCTGGTTTATAACCTGTCTACACTGGTTAGATCCAGTTTGAACCAGTTTGATATGGTCTGATCCAGTTGGATCCGGTTTAGAACCTGTCGACACTGGTTTGATCGAGTGTGAACCATTTTCTTCCGGGCTGATCCAGTTGGATACGGTTTTGAACCTGTTTACACTGGTTAGATCCAGTTATATCTGGTTTAGACCCTGTCTACATTTGTTTGATCTGGTTTGATCCAGTCTGATCCAGTTGGATCTGGTTTTGAACCAGTCTACACTGGCTAGATCGTTTGATCCTGTCTGATCCAGTTAGATCTTGTCTGATCCGGTTGGATCCGGTTTAGAACCAGTCTACACTGGCTTGATCCAGTTTGATCCGGTCTGATCCAGTTGGATCCGGTTTAGAACCTGTATACACTGGTTTGATCCAGTTGGATCCACTTTAGAACCTATCTACCCTGATTAGATCCAGTGTGAACCAGTTTTCATCCGGTCTGATCCAGTTGGATCCGGTTTTGAATCTGTCTACACTGGTTTGATCCAGTTTGATTCTGTCTGATCCAGTTTGATCCCTTTTAGAACCTGTCTACACAGTAATGATCCAGTTTGAACCAGTTTTCATCTGGTCTTATCCAGTTTGATCCGGTTTAGAACCTGTCTACACTGGTTTGATGCAGTGTGAACCAGTTGTATCTGTTCTGATCCAGTTGGATCTGGTTTAGAACCCGTCTACACTGGTTTGATCCATTTTCATCCAGTCTTATCCAGTTTGATCCAGTTTTGAACCTGTCTACAGTGCTGTGATCCCGTCTGATCCAGTCTGATCCACTCTGATCCAGTTTGATCTGGTTTAGAACCTGTCTACACTGGTTTGATTCAGTTTGATCTGGTCTGATCCAGTTGAATCTGGTCTGATCCAGTTGGATCCGGTTTAGAACCTGTCTACACTGGTTTGATCTAGTTTGATTCTTCCTGATCCAGTTCGATCCGTTTTAGAACCTGTCTTCACATTAATGATCCAGTTTGAACCAGTTTTCATCTGGTCTGATCCAGTTGGATCTGGTTTGGAACCTGTCTACACTGGTTTGATCCAGTTCTATCCGCTCTGATCCATTTTGCTCTGGTCTGATTCTGTTGGATCCTGATTGGAACCTGTCTACCCTGGTTTGATCCAGTTTGATCTGGTCTGCTCCGGTCTGATCCAGTTGGATACGATTTAGAACCTGTCTATACTGCTTTGATCCAGTTTGATCCGGTCTGATCCAGTTGGATCTGGTTTAGAACCTGTCTACACTGGTTAGACCCAGTTTGATCTGGTTTATCCAGTCTAATCCGGTTGGGTCCGGTCTGATCCAGCTGGATTTGGTTTTAAACCTCTCTATATAGGTTTGATCGAGTTTGAACCATTTTGATCTGGTCTCATCCAGTTTAATTAGGTTTAGAACCTGTCTACACTGGTTAGATCCAGTTTGAACCATTTTCATCCAGTCTGATCCAGTGGGACCCGTTTTAGAACCTATCTACACTGGTTTGATCCAGTTGGATCCGGTTTTAAACCTGTCTACACTGTTTAGATCCAGTTGGATCCAGTTTGGAACCTCTCTAAACTGGTTAGATCCAGTGTGAACCATTTTCATCCGGTCTGATCCAGTGGGACCCGGTTTAGAACCTGTCTACACTGGTTTGATCCAGTTTGAACCAGTTTGATCTGGTCTGATCCATTTGGATCCAGATTAGAACCTGTCTACACTGGTTAGATCCAGTTTGATCTGGTCTGATCCTGTTTGATCTGGTTTACAACCTGTCTCCAATGGTTTGATCCAGTGTGTACCAGTTTCATCTGGTCTGATCCAGTTTGATCTGGTCTGATCCAGTTGGATCCAGTTTAGAAATTGGCTACACTAGTGAGATCCAGTTTGATCGGGTCTGATCTAGTTGGATGCGGTTTAGAACCTGTCTACACTGGTTTGATCCAGTTTGAACCAGTTTGATCGGGTCTGATTCAGTTGGATGCGGTTTAGAACCTGT
>NW_004949316.1:111477-114136 GCF_000317375.1 Microtus ochrogaster | reverse complement strand
CGGTTTAGAACCTGTCTACACTGGTTTGATCCAGTTTGATCCGGTCTGATCAGGTCTGATCCAGTTGGATACAATTTAGAACCGTATGTCTACACTGGTTTGATCCAGTGACAACCATTTTCATCTGTTCTGATCCAATTTGATCTGGTCTTATCCAGTTAAATCCAGTTTAAAACCTGTCTACACAGGTTTGATAAAATTTGAACCAGTTTTCATCCGGTCTGAGCCAGTAGGATCCGGTTTTAAACCTGTCTACACTGGTTTGACCCAGTTTGATCTGGTCTAATTTAGTTTGATCGTGTCTGATCAAGTTGGATCTGGTTTAGAAACTGTCTACACTGGTGAGATCCAGTTCTATCCGCTCTGATCCAGTTTGATCTGGTCTGATTCTGTTGGATCCAGTTTGAAACCTGTCTACACTGGTTTGATCCAGTTTGAACCAGTTTGATCTGTTCTGATCCAGCTGGATCCAGTTTAGAACCTGTCTACACTCGTTAGATATAGTGTGAACCACATTCATCTGGTCTGATCCAGTTTGATCAGGTCTAATAAAGTTGGATCCTGTTTAGAACCTGTCTACACTGGTTAGATTCAGTGTGAACCAGTTTGATCCGGTCTGATCCAGTTTAATCCGGATTAGAACCTGTCTACACTGGTTAGATCCAGTGTGAACCATTTTCATCCAGTGTGATCCAGTTTGACCTGGTCTCATCCAGTTAGATCTGGTTTAGAACCTGTCTACACTGGTTTGATTCAGTTTGAACCATTTTCATCCGGTCTGATCCAGCTGGATCCGGTTTTGAACCTGTCTACATAGGTTTGATCCAGTTGGAACCAGTTTGATTTGGTCTGATCCATTTGGATCTGGTTTTGAACCTGTCTTCACTGTTTAGATCCAGTTCAATCCGGTTTAGAACCTGTCTACACTGGTTTGATCCAGTTTGATCGGGTCTGATCCAGTTTGATCTTGTCTGATCCAGATGGATCTGGTTTAGAACCTGTCTACACTGGTTTGATCCAGATTGAGCTTGTCTGATCCAGCTGGATCCGGTTTTGATCCTGTCTACATTGGTTTGATCCAGTTTGATCCAGTTTGAACCAGTTTGATCCGGTCTGATCCAGTTGGATCCGGTTTAGAACCTGTCTACACTGGCTTGATCCAGTTTGATCTGGTCTGATCCAGTTAGATCTTGTCTGATCCAGTTAAATACGGTTTTGAACCTGTCTACATTGTTTAGATGGAGTTTGATCTGGTTTAGAACCTGTCTACACTGGTTTGATCCAGTCTGAACCAGTTTCATCTTGTCTGATCCAGTTTAATCCGGTTTAGAACCTGTCTACACTGGTTACATCCAGTTTAAGCTGGTTTGATCTGGTCTGATCCAGTTTGATCCGGTTTTGAACCTGTCTACAATAGTTAGATCCAGTGTGAACAAGTTTCATCTGGTCTGATCCAGTTGAATATGGTATAGAACCTGTCTACACTGGTTAGATCCAGTGTGAACCATTTTCATTCGGTCTGATCCAGATAGATCCGGTTTAGAACCTGTCTACACTGGTTTGATGCAGTGTGAACCATTTTCATCTGGTCTGATCCAGTTTGATCTTGTTTAAAACCTCTCTACACTGCTGAGATCCAGTTTGATCGGATCTGACCAGTTGGATCTGGTTTAGAAATTGTCTACACTGGATAGATACAGTTGGATCCGGTTTAGAACCTGTCTACACTGTTTAGATCCAGTGTGAACCATTTTCATCCGGTCTGATCAAGCTGAATCCAGTTTAGAACCTGTCTACACTGGTTAGATCCAGTCTGAACCAGTTTCATCTTGTCTGATCCAGTTTAATCCGGTTTAGAACCTGTCAACACTGGTTTGACCCAGTGGGAACCATTTTCATCTGGTCTGATCCAGTTTGATCTTGTTTAGAGCCTGTCTACACTGGTTTGATCCAGTTTGATCGGGTCTGATCCAGTTTGATCTCGTTTAGAACCTGTCTACCCTGGTTTGCTCCAGTTTGAATCAGTTTGATCCGGTCTGATCCAGTTGGATGTGGTTTAGAACCTGTCTACACTCGTTTGATCTGATGATGTTGGATCTGGTCTGATCCAGTCTGATCCACTCTGATCCAGTTTGATCCGATTTAGAACCTGTCTACACTGTTTTTATCCAGTCAGAACTAGTTTGATCCGGTCTGATCCAATTGGATCCAATATAGAACCTGTCTACACTGGTTTGATCCAGTTTGATCCGGTCTTATCCAGTTGGATTCGGTTTAGAACCTGTCTACACTGGTTTGATCCAGTGTGAATCAGTTTCATCCGGTCTGATCCAGTTGGATCCGGTTTTGAACCTGTCTCCACTGGTTTGATACAGTTTGATCAGGTATGATCCGGTCTGATCCAGTTGGGTCCGGTTTGATCCAGTAGGGTCTAGTTTGGAACCTGTCTACACTAGTTTGATCCAGTTCGATCCAGTTTGAACCAGTTTGATCTAGTCTGATCCAGTAGGATCTGGTTTAGAACCTGTCTACACTGGTTGGATCCAGTTGGATCCGGTTTACACCCTGTCTACACTGGTTAGATCCAGTCTGAACCATTTTCATCCGGTTTGATCCAGTTGGATCCGGGTTTGATCCTGTCTACACTGGTTAGATCCAG
>NW_004949316.1:108840-111377 GCF_000317375.1 Microtus ochrogaster | reverse complement strand
ACTGGTTAGATCCAGTCTGAACCATTTTCATCCGGTTTGATCCAGTTGGATCCGGGTTTGATCCTGTCTACACTGGTTAGATCCAGTCTGAACCAGTTTAATCTTGTCTGATCCAGTTTAATCTGGTTTAGAGCCTGTCAACACTGGTTTGACCCAGTGTGAACCATTTTCATCTGGTCTGATCCGGTCTGATCCAGTTTTTGAACCTGTCTACCCTGGTTTGATCCAGTTTAATCCAGTCTGATCCAGTTTGATCTGGTCTGATTCAGTTGGATCCGGTTTTGAACCTGTCTACACTCATTAGATATAGTGTGAACCACTTTCATCTGGTCTGATCCTGTTGGATCCGGTTTTGAACCTGTCTACTTTGGTTTGATCCAGTTTGATCCTGTCTGATCCAGTTTGATCTGGTCAGACCCGGTTGGATCCATTCTGATCCAGTTTGATCTGGCATGATCCAATTGGATCCGGTTTAGAACCTGTCTACACATCCAGTTTGATCCAGTCTGATCCACCTTGATCCGGTTTAGAACCTGTCTACACTGGTTAGATCCAGTGTGAACCAGTTTGATCCGGTTTTGAACCTGTCTACACTGGTTTGATCCAGATTGATCTGGTCTGAACCAGTTGGATCCGGTTTGGAACCAGTCTACACTGGTTAGATCCAGTTTAAACCAGTTTGATCTGGTCCGATCCCGTTTGATCCAGGTTAGAACCTGTCTACACTGGTGAGATCCAGTGTGAACCACTTTAATTCGGTCTGATCCAGTTTGACCTTGTTTAGAACATGTCTACACTGGTTTGATCCAGTTTGATCCGGTCTGATCCAATGGGTTCTGGTTTAGAACCTGTCTACACTGGTTAGATCCAGTATGAACCAGTTTGGTCTGGTCTAATCCAGTTTAGAAACTGTCTACACTGGTTAGAGCCAGTTTGATCCGGTCTGATCTGGTCTGATCCGGTCTGATCCAGTTTTTGAACCTGTCTACACTGGTTTGATCCAGTTTGAACCAGTTTGTTCTGGTCTGATCCAGTTGGATCTGGTTAAGACCCTGTCTTCACTGGTTTGATCAAGTGTGAACTTTTTCATCCGGTCTGATCCAGCTGGATCCGGTTTAGAACGTGTCTACACTGGTTTGATCCAGTTTGAACATTTTTGATCCGATCTGATCCAGTTTAATCCGGTTTAGAACCTGTCTACACTTGTCTGATTTGGTCTGAACCAGGTTGATCAGGTCTGATCCAGTTTAATCTGGTTAAGAACCTGTCTACACTGGTTAGATCCAGTGTGAACCACTTTCATCCAGTGTGATCCAGTGGGATCTCATTTACACCCTGTCTACACTGGTTTGATCCAGGTTGATCTGGTCTGATCCAGTTTAATCCGGTTAAGAACCTGTCTACACTGGTTAGATCCAGTGTGAACCACTTTCATCCGGTGTGATCCAGTTGGATCTGGTTTACACCCTGTCTATGCTGGTTTGATCCAGTTTGATTCGGTCTGATTCAGTTTGATCTTTCTGATCCAGTTAGATCTGGTTTAGAACCTGTCTACCCTGCTTAGATCCAGTTGGATCTGGTTTTGAATCTGTTTACCCTGGTTAGATCCAGTGTGAACCAGTTTGAATTGGTCCGATCCAGTTTCATCTGGTTTTGAACCTGTCTACACTGGTTTGAACCAGTTTGATCTAGTCTGATCCGGTCTGATCCAGTTGGGTCCAGTCTGATCCAGTTTTTTAACCTGTCTACACTGGTTTGACCCAGTTTGAACCAGTTAGATCTGGTCTGTTCCAGTTGGATCTGGTTTAGAACCTGTCTATACTGGTCTGATCCAGTTGGATCTGGTTAAGAACCTGTCTTCACTGGTTTGATCCATTGTGAACCATTCCCATCCAGTCTGATCCAGCTGGATCCGGTTTTGAACCTCTCTACATAAATTTGATCCAGTTTGAACAAGTTTGATCCAGTCTGATCCAGTTTAATCCGGTGTAGAACCTGTCTACACTCGTCTGATCTGGTCTAATCCTGTTGGGTCCGGTCTGATCCAGTTGGATCCGATTTAGAACCTGTGTACACTGGTTTTATCCAGTTTGATAGGGTCTGATCCAGTCTGATCCGGCTGGGTCCGGTCTGATCCAGCTGGATCTGGTTTTGAACCTGTCTACACTGTTTAGATCCAGTTCAATCCGGTTTAGAACCAGTCTACACTGGTTTGATCCGTGTGAACCATTTTCATCTGGTCTGATACAGCTGGATCCGGTTTTGATCCTGGCTACATAGGTTTGATCCAGTTGGAACCAGTTTGATCTGGTCTGATCCAGTTTGATCCAGTTTGGCACCTGTCTACACTGGTTAGATCCAGTGTGAACCACTTTCATCCGGTCTGATCCAGTTTCATCTGGTTTTGAACCTGCCTACACTGGTTTGAACCAGTTTGATCAGGTCTGATCCGGTCTGATCCAGTTGGGTCCAGTCTGATCCAGTTTTTTAACCTGTCTACACTGGTTTGACCCAGTTTGAACCAGTTAGATCTGGTC
>NW_004949316.1:106273-108075 GCF_000317375.1 Microtus ochrogaster | reverse complement strand
CCGGTTTTGAACCTGTCTACTTTGGTTTGATCCAGTTTGATCCAGTCTGATCCAGTTTGATCTGGTCAGACCCGGTTGGATCCATTCTGATCCAGTTTGATCTGGCATGATCCAATTGGATCCGGTTTAGAACCTGTCTACACATCCAGTTTGATCCAGTCTGATCCACCTTGATCCAGTTTAGAACCTGTCTACACTGGTTAGATCCAGTGTGAACCAGTTTGATCCGGTTTTGAACCTGTCTACACTGGTTTGATCCAGATTGATCTGGTCTGAACCAGTTGGATCCGGTTTGGAACCAGTCTACACTGGTTAGATCCAGTTTAAACCAGTTTGATCTGGTCCGATCCCATTTGATCCAGGTTAGAACCTGTCTACACTGGTGAGATCCAGTGTGAACCACTTTAATTCGGTCTGATCCAGTTTGATCTTGTTTAGAACATGTCTACACTGGTTTGATCCAGTTTGATCTGGTCTGATCCAATGGGTTCTGGTTTAGAACCTGTCTACACTGGTTAGATCCAGTATGAACAAGTTTGGTCTGGTCTAATCCAGTTTAATCCAGTTTAGAAACTGTCTACACTGGTTAGAGCCAGTTGGATCTGGTTTAGAAATTGTCTACACTGGTTAGATCCAGTTGGATCCGGTTTTGAACCTGTCTACACTGGTTTGATACAGTTTGAACCGGTCTCATCTGGTCTGATCGAGTTTGATCCGGTTTGGAACCTGTGTACACTGGGTTGATCCGGTTTGGACCGGTTGGATCCAGTCTGATCCAGTTGTTATTGAACCTGTCTACACTGGTTAGATCCAGTTTGATCAGGTATGATCCACTTGGATCTGGTATATTACCTGTCTACACTGGTTAGATCCAGTTTGAACCAGTTTGATATGGTCTGATCCAGTTGGATCCGGTTTAGAACCTGTCTACACTGGTTTGATCGAGTGTGAACCATTTCTTCCGGGCTGATCCAGTTGGATCCGGTTTTGCACATGTTTACACTGATTAGATCCAGTTATATCCGGTTTAGAACCTGTCTACAGTTGTTTGATCCTGTTTGATCCAGTCTGATCGAGTTGGATCTGGTTTAGAACCTGTCTACACTGGTTAGATCCAGTGTGAACAACTTTTTTCAGGTCTGATCAAGTTGGATCCGGTTTTGAACCAGTCTACACTGGCTTGATCCAGTTGGAACCAGTTTGTTCTGGTCTGATCCAGTTGGATCTGGTTTAGAACCTGTCTACACTGGTTCGATCCAGTGTGAACCTCTTTCATCCGGTCTGATCCAGTTTGATCCGGTCTGATCCATTTGGATCTGGTTTAGAAACTGTCTACACTGGTTAGATCCAGTTTAATCCGGTCTGATACAGCAGGATCCGGTTTTGAAGCTGTCTCCACTGGTTTGATCCAGTTTGAACCAGTTTGATCCGGTCTGATCTAGTTTGATCCGGTTTAGAACCTGTCTACACTGGTTAGATCCAGTGTGAACCACTTTCATCCGGCCTGATTCAGTTGGATCCGGTTTTGGACCTGTCTACACTGGTTTGATCCAGTTTGAACCAGTTTGATCCGGTCTGATCCAGCTGGATCTGGTTTAGAACCTGTCTACACTGTTTAGATCCAGTTCAATCCAGTTTAGTATCCAGGTTAGATCCAGTGTGGAATACTTTCATCCGGTCTGATACAGTTGGATCCGGTTTAGAACCTGTCTTCACAGTAATGATCCAGTTTGAACCAGTTTCCATCTTTTCTGATCCAGTTGGATCCGGTTTAGAACCTGTCTACACTGGTTTGATCCAGT
>NW_004949316.1:102017-106173 GCF_000317375.1 Microtus ochrogaster | reverse complement strand
GATCCGGTTTAGAACCTGTCTACACTGGTTTGATCCAGTGTGAACCATTTTCATCTGGTCTCATCCAGCTGAATCCGGTTTAGAACCTGTCTACACTGGTTAGATCCAGTTTGAACAAGTTTGATCCGATCTGATCCATTTTAATCCGGTTTAGAACCTGTCTATACTCGTCTGATCCAGTCTGAACCAGGTTGATCGGGTCTGATCCAGTTTAATCCGGTTAAGAACCTGTCTTCACTGGTTAAAACCCGTGTGAACCACTTTCATCTGGTGTGATCCAGTTGGATCTGGTTTAAACCCTGTCTACACTGTTTGATCCAGTTTGATCTGGTCTGATTCAGTTTTATCTTTCTCATCCAGTTGGATCTGCTTTAGAACCTGTCTACACTGCTTAGATCCAGCTGGATCTGGTTTTGAATCTGTTTACCCTGGTTAGATACAGTGTGCACCAGTTTCATTTGGTCTGATCCCGTTTCATCTGGTTTTGAACCTGTCTACACTGGTTTGAACCAGTTTTCATCTGGTCTGATCCAGTTGGATCCGGTTTAGAACCTGCCTACACTGGCTACATCCAGTTTGATCTGGTCTGATCCAGTTGGATCCGGTTTAGAACCTGTCTACACTGGTTTGATACAGTTTGATCCGGTCTGATCAGGTCTAATCCTGTTGTGTCCGGTCTTATCCAGCTGGATCTCGTTTTGAACCTGTCTACACTGTTTAGATCCAGTTCAATCCAGTTTAAAATGTGTCTACATTGGTTTGATCCAGTGTGAACCATTTTCATCTGGTCTGATCCAGCTGGATCCGGTTTTGAACCTGTCTACATAGGTTTCATCCAGATTGATCAAGTTTGAACCAGTTTTGGTCCGGTCTGATCTGGTCTGATCCAGTTTTTGAACCTGTCTACACTGTTTTGATCCAGTTTGAACCAGTTTTCATCCGGTCTGATCCAGTTGGATCCGGTTTTGAATCTGTCTACACTTGTTTGGTCTGATCCAGTTGGATCCTGTTTTGAATCTGTCTACACTGGTTAGATCCAGTTTGATGCAGTCTGATCAGATTTGAACCAGTTTTCATCTGGTCTGATCCAGCTGAATCCAGGATAGAACCTGTCTACACTGGTTTGATCAAGTGCGAACCATTTTCTTCCGGGCTGATCCAGTTGGATCCGGTTTTGAACCTGTTTACACTGGTTAGATCCAGTTATATCTGGTTTAGAACCTGTCTACATTTGTTTGATCCAGTTTTATCCAGTCTGATTCAGTTGGATCTGGTCTAGAACCTGTATACACTGGTTAGATCCAGTGTGAACCACTTTCATCCGGTCTGATCCAGTTGGATCCAGTTTTGAACCAGTCTACACTGGCTTGATCCAGTTTGATCTGGTCTGATCCAGTTAGATCTTGTCTGATCCGGTTGGATCCGGTTTAGAACCTGTCTACATTGTTTAGATCGAGGTTGATCTGGTTTAGAACCAGTCTACACTGGTTTGATCCATTTTCATCCAGTCTCATCCAGTTTGATCTTGTTTAGAACTTGTCTACACTGGTGTGATCCAATCTGATCCAGTCTGTTCCAGTCTGATCCAGTTTGATCTGATTTAGAACCTGTCTACACTGTTTTTATCTGGTCAGAACTAGTTTGATCTGGTCTGATCCATTTGGATCCAATATAGAACTTGTCTACACTGGTTAGATCCAGTGTGAACCACTTTCATCCAGTCTGATCCAGTTGGATCCGGTTTTGAATCTGTCTACACTGGTTTGATCCAGTGTGAACCATCTTCATTTGGTTTGATCCAGTTTGATCTTGTTTAGAACCTGTCTACACTGGTTTGATCCAGGTTGATCGGCTCTGATCCAGTTGGATCTGGTTTAGAACCTGTCTACACTGGTTAGATCCAGTGTGAACCATTTTCATTCGGTCTGATCCAGATAGATCCTGTTTAGAACCTGTCTACACTGGTTTGATCCAGTTTGAACCAGTTTGATCTGGTCTGATCCAGTTGGATGCGGTTTAGAACCTGTCTACACTGGTTGATCCAGTTTGAACAAGTTTGATCCGATCTGATCTAGTTTAGTCTGGTTTGGAACCTGTCTACACTCGTCTGATCTGGTTTGAACCAGGTTGATCTGGTCTGATCCAGTTTAATCCGATTAAGAATGTGTCTACACTGGTTAGATCCAGTGTGAACCACTTTCATCTGGTGTGATCCAGTTGGATCTTGTTTACACCCTGTCTACACTGGTTTGATCCAGTTTGATCCGGTCTGATTCAGTTTGATCTGGTTTAGAACCTGTCTATACTGCTTAGATCCAGTTGGATCTAGTTTTGGATCTGTTTACCCTGGTTAGATACTGTGTGAACCAGTTTGATTTGGTCTGATCCCGTTTCATCCGGTTTTGAACCTGTCTACACTGGTTTGAACCAGTTTTCATCTGGTCTGATCCAGTTGGATCAGGTTTAGAACCTGCCTACACTGGCTACATCCAGT
The DNA here is from genome assembly GCF_000317375.1 of Microtus ochrogaster. Taxonomy (NCBI): domain Eukaryota; kingdom Metazoa; phylum Chordata; class Mammalia; order Rodentia; family Cricetidae; genus Microtus; species Microtus ochrogaster. The sequence continues at coordinate 103,679 of NW_004949316.1, read as the reverse complement.
TTGATCTGGTCTGATCCAGTTGGATCTGGTTTACAACCAATCTACCCTGATTAGATCCAGTTTGAACCATTTTCATCCAGTTTGATGCAGTTCGATCCGGTTTAGAACCTGTGTACACTGGTTTGATCAAGTGTGAACCAGTTTTCATCCGGTCTGATCCAGTTTGATTCGGTTTAGAACCTGTCTACACTCGTCTTATCCGGTCTTAACCAGTTTGATCGGGTCTGATCCAGTTGTATCTGGTGTAGAACCAGTCTACACTGGTTTGATACAGTTTGATCTGATCTGATCCAGTCTGATCCAGTTGGGTAAGGTCTGATCCAGCTGGATCCGGTTTTGAAACTGTTTACATAGTTTTGATCCAGTTTGATCAGGTCTGATCCGGTCTGAACCATTGGATCCGATTTGGACCTGTCTACCCTAGTTTGATCCAGTTTGATCCAGTTTGAAACAGTTTGATCTGATCTGACCCAGTTTGATCCAGTTGAGAACCTGTCTACACTGCTTTGATTCGGTTTGATCGAGTCTGATCCAGTTTGATCCGGTTTAGAACCTGTCTACCCTGATTACATCCAGTGTGAACCAGTTTGTTCTGGTCTGATCCAGTTGGATCCGGTTTTGAACCAGTCTACACTGGTTAGATCCAGTTTGATCCGGTCTGATCCAGTTGGATCTGGTTTAGAACCTGTCTACCCTGAGTAGATCCAGTTTGAACCATTTTCATTCGGTCTGATCCAGATAAATCCGGTTTGTAACCTGTCTACACTGGTTTGATCCAGTTTGAACCAGTTTGACCTGGTCTGATCAAGTTCGATCCAGTTTAGAACCTGTCTACACAGGTTTGATCCATTTTGATCCACTTTGATCCAGTTTCATCCGGTCTGATCCAGCTGAATCTGGTTTAGAACCTGTCTACCCTGATTAGATCCAGTGTGAACCATTTTCATTCGGTCTGATCCAGATTGATCCGGTTTGGAACCTGTCTACATTGGTTTGATGCAGTTTGAACCAGTTTGACCTGGTCTGATCAAGTTCAATCCAGTTTAGAACCTGTCTACACAGGTCTGATCCATTTTGATCCACTTTGATCGAGTTTCATCCTGTCTGATCCAGTTGGATCTGGTTTGGAACCTGTCTACACTGGTTAGAACAAGTTTGATCCACTTTGAACCAGTTTTGATTTGGTCTGATGCGGTCTGATCCAGTTTTTGAACCTTTCTACCCTGGTTTGATCCAGTTTAATCCGATCTGATGAAGTTGGATCTGGTCTGATCCAGTTGGATCCGGTTTTGAACCTGTCTACACTGGCTTGATCCAGTTTGATCTGGTCTGATCCAGTTAGATCTGGTCTGATCCAGTTAAATACGGTTTTGAACCTGTCTACATTGTGTAGATCGAGTTTGACCTGGTTTAGAACCTCTCTGCACTGGTTTGATCCAGTTTGATCCGGTCTAATCCAGTTTGATCTGCTTTAGCACCTGTCTACACTGGTGAGATCCAGTTTGAACTGGTTTGATCTGGTCTGATCCAGTTTGATCCGGTTTTGAACCTGTCTACAATAGTTCGATCCAGTGTGAACAAGTTTCATCTGGTCTGATCCAGTTGGATCCAGTTTAGAACCTGTCTACACTGGTTTGATCCAGTTTGAACCGGTCTCATCTG
>NW_004949316.1:101242-101917 GCF_000317375.1 Microtus ochrogaster | reverse complement strand
CACTGGTTTGATCCAGTTTGAACCGGTCTCATCTGGTGTGATCAAGTTTGATCCGGTTTAGAACCTGTCTACACTGGTTTGATCCAGTTTGAACCAGTTCGATCGGGTCTGATCCAGTTGGATCCGGTTTAGAACCTATCTAGCCTGATTAGATCCAGTGTGAACCAGTTTTCTTCCGGTCTGATACAGTTGGATCCGGTTTTGAATCTGTCTACACTGGTTTGATCCAGTTTGATTCTGTCTGATCCAGTTCGATCCGTTTTAGAACCTGTCTACACAGTAATGATCCAGTTTGGACCAGTTTTCATCTGGTCTTATCCAGTTTGATCCGGTTTAGAACCTGTCTACACTGGTTAGATCCAGTGTGAACCAGTTGTATCTGTTCTGATCCAGTTGGAGCCGGTTTGGAACCTGGGTACACTGGGTTGATCCAGTTTGGACCGGTTTGATCCGGTCTGATCCAGTTGTTATTGAACCTGTCTACACTGGTTAGATCCAGTTTGATCTGGTCTGATCCACTTGGATCTGGTTTAAAACCTGTCTACACTGGTTAGATCCAGTTTGAACTAGTTTGATATGTTCTGATCCAGTTGGATCCGGTTTAGAACCTGTCTACACTGGTTTGATCCAGTTTGATCCGGTCTGATCCAGTTTGATCTTGTCTGATCCAGTTGG
>NW_004949316.1:98237-101142 GCF_000317375.1 Microtus ochrogaster | reverse complement strand
GGTTTGATCCAGTTTGATCCGGTCTGATCCAGTTTGATCTTGTCTGATCCAGTTGGATCCGGTTTAGAACCTGTCTACACTGGTTTGATCCAGTTGGAACCAATTTAGAACCTGTCTACACTGGTTTGATCCAGTTTGATCCAGTCTGAACTAGTTTGATTTGGTCTGATCCAGTTTGACCTGGTTTAGAACCTGTCTACACTGGTTTCATCAAGTTTGATCGGGTCTGATCCAGTTGGATCCGGTTTAGAACCTGTCTGCATTGGTTTGATCTAGTTTGAACCAGTTGGATCCGGTCTAATCCAGTTTGATCCGGTTTAGAAACTGTCTACTCTGGTTAGATCCAGTGTGAACCAGTTGTATCTGATCTGATCCAGTTGAATCCGTTTTTGAACCTGTCTACACTCATTAGATATAGTGTGAACCACTTTCATCTGGTCTGATCCAGTTGGATCCAGTTTTGAACCTGTCTACTTTGGTTTGATCCAGTTTGATCCAGTCTGATCCAGTTTGATCTGGTCGGACCCAGTTGGATCCGGTTTAGAACCTGTCTACACTGGTTAGATCCAGTTTGATCTGGTCTGATCTGGTTGGATCTGGTTTAGAACCTGTCTACCCTGATTAGATCCAGTGTAAACCATTTTCATTCGGTCTGATCCAGATAGATCCGGCTTGGAACATATCTACACTGGTTTGATCCAGTTTGAACCAGTTTGACGTGGTCTGATCAAGTTCGATCCATTTTAGAACCTGTCTACACAGGTTTGATCCATTTTGATCCAGTGTGAACCATTATCATCCGGTCTGATCCAGTTGGATCCGGTTTGGAACCTGTCTACACTGGTTAGAACAAGTTTGATCCAGTTTGAACCAGTTTTGATCCGGTCTGATGCAGTCTGATCCAGTTTTTGAAGCTGTCTACCCTGGTTTGATCCAGTTTAATCCGATCTGATGAAGTTGGATCTGGTCTGATCCAGTTTGATCCGGTTTAGAACCTGTCTACACTGGTTAGATCCAATTGGATCTGGTTTATAAATTGTCTACACTGCTTATATCCAGTTGGATCCGGTTGAGAACCTGTCTACACTGGTTTGATCCAGTGTGAACCAGTTTGATTTGGTCTGATCCATTTTCATCTGGTTTTGAACCTGTCTACACTGGTTTGAACCAGCTTTATCCAGTCTTATCCAGTTTGATCTGCTCTGATCCAGTTGGATCCGGTTTAGAACCTGTCTACACTGGTTAGATACATTTTCACCCAGTCTGATCCAGTTTGATCCGATTTAGAACCTGTCTACACTGTTTTTATCAGGTCAGAACTAGTTTGATCCGGTCTGATCCAATTGGATCCAATATAGAACCTGTCTACACTGGTTTGATCCAGTCTGAACCACTTTCTTCTGGTCTGATCCAGTTGGATCCGGTTTTGAACCTCTCTGCACTGGTTAGATCCAGTTTGGTCTGGTCTGATCCAGTTAAATACGGTTTTGAACCTGTCTACATTGTTTAGATCGAGTTTGATCTGGTTTAGAACCTGTCTACACTGGTTTGATCCAGTTTGATTCTGTCTGATCCAGTTGGATCTGCTTTAGAACCTGTCTACACTGGTTAGATCCAGTTTGAACTGGTTTGATCTGGTCTGATCCGGTCTGATACACTTGGATCCAGTTTAGAACCTGTCTACACTGGTTTGATCCAGTTTGAACCAGTTTTATCTGGTCTGATTCAGTTTGATCCGGTTTTGAACCTGTCTACACTGGTTAGATCAATTTTCATCCGGTCTGATCCAGTTTGATCTGGTCTGATCCAGTTGGATTTGGTTTAGAACCTGTCTACACTGGTTAGATCCAGTTTGATCAAGTTTGATCCAGTTTGATCCGGTCTGATCCAGTGTGAACCATTGTCATCCTGTCTGATTCAGCTGGATCCGGTTTTGAACCTGTCTACACAGGTTTGATCCATTTTGATCCACTTTGATCCAGTTTCATCCGTTCTGATCCAGTTGGGTCCGGTTTGGAACATGTCTACACTGGTTAGAACAAGTTTGATCCAGTTTGAACCAGTTTTGATTCGGTCTGATGCGGTCTGATCCAGTTTTTGAACATGTCTACCCTGGTTTGATCCAGTTTTATCCGATCTGATGAAGTTGGATCTGGTCTGATCCAGTTGGATCTGGTTTAGAACCTGTCTACACTGCTTAGATCAAGTTGGATCTGGTTTAGAAATTGTCTACACTGGTTAGATCCAGTTGAATCCGGTTTAGAACCTGTCTACACTGGTTTGATCCAGTGTGAACCATTTTCATCCGGTCTGATTTAGCTGAATCCGGTTTAGAACCTGTCAACACTGCTTTCACACAGTGTGAGCCATTTTCATCTGGTCTGATCCAGTTTGATCTTGTTTAGAACCTGTCTACACTGGTTTGATACAGTTTGATCCTGTCTGATCCAGTTGGATCCAGTTTTAAACCTGTCTACACTGGTTTGATCCAGTTTGATCCGGTCTGATCCAATGGGTTCTGGTTTAGAATCTGTCTACAATGGTTTGATCCAGTTTGATAGGTTCTGATCCAGTTGGATCTGATTCAGAACCTGTCTAAACTGGTTTGGTCCAGTTTAATCAGGTCTGATCCAGTTGGATCCAGTTTTAAACCTGTCTACACTGGTTTGATCCAGTTTGATACGGTCTGATCAAGTTTGATCTGGTCTGATCCAGTTGGATCCAGTTTAGAACCTGTACACACTGCTTTAATCCAGTTTGAACCAGTTTGACCTGGTCTGATCAAGTTCAATCCAGTTTAGTACTTGTCTACACAGGTTTATTTTGATCCACTTTGATCCAGTTTCATGCGGTCTGATCCAGCTGGATCCGGTTTAGAACCTGTCTACACTGGTTTGATCCAGTT
>NW_004949316.1:93127-94069 GCF_000317375.1 Microtus ochrogaster | reverse complement strand
CGGGTCTGATCCAGTTGGATCTGGTTTAGAACCTGTCTACACTGGTTTGATCCAGTTTAATCCAGTCTGATACAGTTGGATCCGGTTTTGAACCTGTCTACACTGGTTTGATCCAGTTTGATCTGGTCTGATCCAGTTTGATCTGGTTTAGAACCTGTCTACACTGGTTTGATCCAGTTTGATCCGGTCTGATCCAATGGGTTCTGGTTTAGAACCTGTCTACACTGGTTTGATCCAGTTTGAACCAGTTTGACCTGGTCTGATCAATTTCGATCCAGTTTAGAACCTGTCTACACAGGTTAGATCCAGTGTGAACCACTTTCATTCGGTCTGATCCAGTTTGATCCGGTTTAGAACCTGTCTACACTGGTTGATCCAGTTTGAACATGTTTGAGCAAGTTTTGATCCGGTCTGATCCAGGTTTTGAATCTGTCTACACTGGTTTGATCCAGTTTAATCCAGTCTGATCCAGTTTGTTCTGGTCTGATCCAGTTGGATCTGGTTTTGAACCTGTCTACTTTGTTTGATCCAGTTTGATCCAGTCTGATCCAGTTTGATCTGATCAGACCAAGTTGGATCCAGTCTGATCCAGTTTGATCTGGTATGATCCAATTGGATCCGGTTTAGAACCTGTCTACACATCCAGTTTGATCCAGTTTGAACCAGTTTGATCTGGTCTGATACAGTTGGATCTGGTTTAGAACCTGTCTACACTATTTAGATCCAGTGTGAACCACTTTTTCCTGGTCTGATCCAGTTGGATCCGGTTTTGAACCAGTCTACACTGGCTTGATCCAGTTTGATCTGGTCGGATCCAGTTAGATCTTGTCTGATCCGGTTGGATCCGGTTTAGAACCAGTCTACATTGTTTAGATCGAGTTTGATCTGGTTTAGAACCTGTCTACACTGGTTTAGTCCAGTTTGATCCGGTCTGATCCAGTT
>NW_004949316.1:91216-92455 GCF_000317375.1 Microtus ochrogaster | reverse complement strand
ACTGGTTTGATCCAGTTTGATCCGGTCTGATCCTTTCTAATCCAGTTCGATCTGTTGTGATCCAGTTGGATCCGGTTTAGGAACTGTCTACACTGGTTTGATCCAGTTTGAACCAGTTTGATCTGGGCTGATCCAGTTGGATCTGGTTTAGAACCTGTCTACACTGGTTTGATCCAGTTTGTACCAGTTTGACCTGGTCTGATCAAGTTCGATCCAGTTAGAACCTGTCTACACAGGTTTGATCCATTTTGATCCACTTTGATCCAGTTTCATCCGGTCTGATCCAGTTGGATCCGGTTTGGAACCTGTCTACACTGGTTAGAACAAGTTTGATCCAGTTTGAACCAGTTTTGATCCGGTCTGATGCGGCCTGATCCTGTTTTTGAACCTGTCTACACTGGTTTGATCCAGTTTAATCCGATCTGATGAAGTTGGATCTGGTCTGATCCAGTTGGATCCGGTTTAGAACCTGTCTACACTGGTTAGATCCAGTTGGATCCGGTTTGGAACCTGTCTACACTAGTTTGATCCAGTTTGATCCAGTCTGATCAGGTTTGAACCAGTTTTCATCCGGTCTGATCCTGTGTGAACCATTATCATCTGGTCTGATGCAGATGGATTCGGTTTTGAACCTGTCTACACAGGTTTGATCCAGTTTTAACCACTTTCATTCGGTCTGATCCAGTTTGATCCGGTCTGATCCAGTTTGGTCCGGTTAAGAACCTGTCTACCCTGATTAGATCCAGTGTGAACCATTTTCATTCGGTCTGATCCAGATAGATTTGGTTTAGAACCTGTCTACACTGGTTTGATCCAGTTTGATCCGGTCTGATACAGTTTGATCTGGTCTGATCCAGTTTGATCCAGTTTTGAACCTGTCTACTGTGCTGTGATCCCGTCTGATCCAGTCTGATCCACTCTGATCCAGTTTGATCCTATTTAGAACCTGTATACACTGGTTAGATCCAGTGTGAACCACTTTCATCAGGTCTGATCCAGTTGGATCCGGTTTTGAACCAGTCTACACCGGCTTGATCCAGTTTGATCTGGTATGATCCAGTTGTATCCGGTTTAGAACCTGCATACACTGGTTTGATCCAGTTCGATCCGTTTTAGAACCTGTCTACACAGTAATGATCCAGTTTGAACCAGTTTTCATCTGGTCCTATCCAGTTTGATCCGATTAGAACCTGTCTACACTGGTTTGATCCAGTGTGAACCAGTTGTATCTGTTCTGAT
>NW_004949316.1:89596-90885 GCF_000317375.1 Microtus ochrogaster | reverse complement strand
CTGATCCAGTTGGATCCGGTTTTGAACCTGTTTACACTGGTTAGATGCAGTTATATCTGGTTTAGAACCTGTCTACATTTGTTTGATCCAGTTTGATCTGGTCTGATCCAGTTGGATCTCGTTTAGAACCTGTCTACACTGGTTAGATCCAGTGTGAACCACTTTTTTCCAGTCTGATCCAGTTGGATCTGGTTTTGAACCAGTCTACACGGGCTTGATCTAGTTTGATCTGGTCTGATCCAGTTAGATCTTGTCTGATCCGGTTGGATCCGGTTTAGAACCTGTCTACATTGTTTAGATCGAGTTTGATCTGGTTTAGAACCTGTCTACACTGGTTTGATCCATTTTCATCCAGTCTGATCCAGTTTGATCTGGTTTAGAATTTGTCTACACTGGTGTGATCCAGTCTGATCCACTCTGATCCACTCTGATCCAGTTTGATCCGAGTTAGAACCTGTCTAAACTGTTTTTATCTGGTCAGAACTAGTTTGATCTGGTCTGATCCAATTGGATCCAATATAGAACCTGTCTACACTGGTTTGATCCGGTTTGATCCGGTCTGATTCAATTTGATCTGGTCTTATCCAGTTTGATCCTGTTTTGAACCTGTCTACAGTGCTGTGATCCCGTCTGATCCAGTTTGATCCGATTTAGAACCTGTCTACACTGGTTAGATCCAGTGTGAACCACTTTCATCCGGTCTGATCCAGTTGGATCCGGATTTGAACCAGTCTACACTGGCTTGATACAGTTTAAACCAGTTTGATCTGGTCTGATGCAGTTGGATCTGGTTTAGAACCTGTCTACAGTGGTTTGATCCAGTTTGATCCAGTCTGAACTAGTTTGATTTGGTCTGATCCAGTTTGATCCAGTTTACAACCTCTCTCCAATGGTTTGATCCAGTGTGAACAAGTTTCATCTGGTCTGATCCAGTTGGATCCAGTTTAGAATTTGGCTACACTAGTGAGATCCAGTTTGATCGGGTCTGATCCAGTTGGATCCGGTTTAGAACCTATCTACCCTGATTAGATCCAGTGTGAACCAGTTTTCATCAGGTCTGATCCAGTTGGATCCGGTTTTGAATCTGTCTACAGTGGTTTGATCCAGTTGGATCCGGTCTGATCCAGTTTTATCCGGTTTAGAACATGTCTACACTGGTTTGATCCAGTTTGAACATGTTTCAGCAAGTTTTGATCCGGTCTGATCCAGACTTTGAATCTGTCTACACTGGTTTGATCCAGTTTAATCCGGTCTGATCCAGTTTGATCTGGTCTGATCCAGTTGGATCC
>NW_004949316.1:88327-89473 GCF_000317375.1 Microtus ochrogaster | reverse complement strand
ATCTGGTCTGATCCAGTTGGATCCGGTTTTGAACCTGTCTACTTTGGTTTGATCCAGTTTGATCTGGTCTGATCCAGTCTGATCCAGTTGGGTCCGGTGTTGAACCTTTCTACTCTGGTTAGATCCAGTTTGAACAGGTCTGATCGAGTTTGATCCGGTTTTGAACCTTCTACACTGGTTAGATCCAGTGTGAACTAGTTTGATCTGGTCAGATTCAGTTTAATCCAGTTTAGAACCTGTCTATACTGGTTAGATCCAGTGTGAACCAGTTTGATCTGGTCAGATTCAGTTTAATCCAGTTTAGAACCTGTCTACACTGGTTAGATCCAGTTTGATCCTGTTTTGAACCTGTTTACCCTGGTCAGATCTGGTGTGAACCATTTTCATCCGGTCTTACCCAGTTTCATCTACTCTGATCCAGCTGGATCCGGTTTTGAAGCTGTTTACACTGTTCTGATCCTGTTTGATCCGGTCTGATCCAGTGGGATCCGGTTTAGACCTTGTCTAAACTGGTTAGATCCAGTGTGAACCACTTTCCTCAGGTCTGATCCAGTTGGATTTGGTTTAGAACCTGTCTACACTGGTTTGATCCAGTTAGAACCAGTTTGATCTGGTCAGATCCAGTTAAATCCAGTTTAGAACCTGTCTACACTCATTAGATCCAGTTGGATCTGGTTTAGAACCTGTTTTCAGAGTGATGATCCAGTTTGAACCAGTTTTCATCTTTTCTGTTCCAGTTGGATCTGGTTTAGAACATGTCTACCCTGATTAGATCCAGTTATAACCAGTTTGATCTGGTCAAATCCAGTTAAATCCAGTTTAGAACCTGTCTAAACTGGTTAGATCCAGTGTGAACCATTTTCATCTGGTCTGATCCAGCTGGATCCGGTTTTGAACCTGTCTCCACTGGTTTGATACAGTTTGATCTGGTCTGATGCGGTCTGATCAAGTTGGATCCAGGTTAGAACCTGTCTACACTTGTTTGATCCAGTTTGATCCAGTTTGAACCAGTTTGATCCAGTCTGATCAAGTTGGATCTTGTCTGATCCAGTTGGATCTGGTTTAGAACCTGTCTACACTGGTTTGATCCAGTGTGAAACTCTTTCATCAGTTCTGATCCAGTTTGATCCGGTCTGATCCATTTGG
>NW_004949316.1:87464-88227 GCF_000317375.1 Microtus ochrogaster | reverse complement strand
GATCCAGTCTGATCTGGTCTGATCCGGTCTGATCCAGTTGCATCCGGTCTGATCCAGTTTGATCTGATTTAGAATCATATGTCTACACTGGTGCGATCCAGTTTGATCTTGTCTGATCCAGTTTGATCTTTTCTGATCCAGTTGCATCCGGTTTAGAACCTGTCTGCACTGGTTTGATCCAGTTTGAACATGTTTGAACAAGTTTTGATCCGGTCTGATCCAGATTTTGAATCTGTCTACACTGGTTTGATCCAGTTTAATCCGGTCTGATCCAGTTGGATCCGGTTTAGAACCTGTCTACCCTGATTAGATCCAGTGTGAACCAGTTTTCATCCGGTCTGATCCAGTTGGATCTGGTTTGGAACCTGTCTACACAGGTTTGATCCAGTTTGAACCAGTTTGATCTGGTCTGATCCATTTTAATCCGGTTTAGAACCTGTCTACACTGGTTAGATAAAGTATGAACCACTTTCCTCCGGTCTGATCCAGTTGGATCCGGTTTAGAACCTCTCTACACAAAGTTGATCCATTTTGAACCAGTTTGATCTGGTCTGATCCAGTTGGATCCGGTTTTGAACCAGTCTACACTGGTTAATTCCAGTTTGATCCAGTCTGATCAAGCTGTATCCAGTTTTGAACCTGTCTACACTGGTGAGATCCAGTGTGAACCATTTTCATCCAGTCTGATCCAGTTGGACCTGGTTTTGAACCTTCCTACACTGGTTTGATCCAGTCTGATCTGGTCTGATCCGGTCTGATCCAG
>NW_004949316.1:85330-87364 GCF_000317375.1 Microtus ochrogaster | reverse complement strand
GGTCTGATCCATTTGGATCTGGTTTAGAACCTGTCTACACTGGTTAGATCCAGTGTGAACCAGTTGGATCTGGTCTGGTCCAGTTGGATCCGGTTTAGAATCTGTCTACATAGGTTTGATCCAGTTTGGTCCAGTCTGATCCAGTTTAATCCGGTTTAGAAACTGTCTACCCGGATTAGGTCCAATGTGAACCAGTTTGATCTGGTCTGATCCAGTTGGATCTGGTTTAGAACCTGTCTACCCTGATTAGACCCAGTGTGAACCATTTTCATTCGGTCTGATCCAGATAGATCCAGTTTGGAACCTGTCTACACTGGTTTGATACAGTTTGAACCAGTTTGACCTGGTCTGATCCAGTTCGATCCAGTTTAGAACCTGTCTATACAGGTTTGATCCATTTTGATCCACTTTGATCCAGTTTCATCCGGTCTGATCCAGTTGGATCTTGTTTGGAACCTGTCTACACAGGTTAGTACAACTTTGATCCAGTTTGAACTAGTTTTGATCTGGTCTGATCTGGTCTGATCCAGTTTTTGAATCTGTCTACCCTGGTTTGATCCAGTTTAATCCGATCTGATGAAGTTGAATCAGGTCTGATCCAGTTGGATCCGGTTTAGAACCTGTCTTCACTGGTATGATCCAGTTTATCCAGTCTGATCCAATGGGTTCTGGTTTAGAACCTGTCTACACTGGTTAGAACCAGAGTGAACCATTTTCATTCGGTCTGATCCAGATAGAACCTGTTTAGAACCTGTCTACACTGGTTTGATCCAGTTTGAACCAGGTTGGTCTGGTCCGATCCAGTTTAATCCGGTTTAGAAACTGTCTACACTGGTTAGAGCCAGTTTTATCCGGTCTGATCCAGTTTGATCCGGACTGATCCAGTTGGATCTGGTTTAGAACCTGTCTACACTGGTTAGATACAGTTTGATCCAGTTTGATCCGGTCTGATCTAGTTGGATCCGGTTTAGAACCTGTCTGTAATGGTTAGATCCAGTGTGAACCATTGTCATCCTGTCTGATCCAGTTGGATCCGGTTTTGAACCTGCCTACACTGGTTTGATCCAGTCAGATCTGGTTTAGAAATTGTCTACACTGGTCTGATCCAGCTGAATCCGGTTTAGAACCTATCTACACTGGTTTGATCCAGTGTGAACCATTTTCATGTGGTCTGATCCAGCTGAATCCAGTTTAGAACATGTCAACACTGGTTTGACCCAGTGTGAACCATTTTCATCTGGTCTGATCCAGTTTGATCTTGTTTAGAACCTGTCTACACTGGTTTGATCCAGTTTGATCGGGTCTGATCCAGTTGGATCTGGTTTAGAACCTGTCTACACTGGTTTGATCCAGTTTGATAGGGTCTGATCCAGTTGGATATTGTTTAGAACCTGTCTACACGGGTTTGATCCAGTTTGGTCCGGTCTGATCCATTTGGATCTTGTTTAGAACATGGCTACACTGTTTAGATCCAGTTCAATTAGGTTTTGAACCTGTCTACACTGGTTTGATCCAGTTTGATCTGGCCTGATCCGGTCTGATCCAGTTGGGTCCGGTTTGGAACCTGTCTACACTGGTTAGAACAAGTTTGATCCAGTTTGAACCAGTTTTGATCCGGTCTGATGCGGTCTGATCCAGTTTTTGAAACTGTCTACACTAGTTTGATCCAGTTTAATCCGATCTGATGAAGTTGGATCTGGTCTGATCCAGTTTGATCTGGTTTTGAACCTGTCTACACTAGTTTGATCCAGTTTGAACCAGTTTGATCTGGTCTGATCCAGTTGGATCCAGATTAGAACCTGTCTACACTGGTTAGATCCAGTTTCTTCCAGTTTGATAAAGTCTGAACAGGTTTGAACCAGTTTTCATCCGGTCTCATCCAGTTGGATGCAGTTTTGAACCTGTCTACACTGGTCTGATCCAGTTTGATCCGGTCTAATAAAGTTGGATCCTGTTTAGAACCTGTCTACACTGGTTAGATCCAGTTTGATCTTGTCTTATCCAGTTGGATCCGGTTTAGAACCTGTCTACACT
>NW_004949316.1:82637-85230 GCF_000317375.1 Microtus ochrogaster | reverse complement strand
TTTTCATCCAGTCTGATCCAGTTGGACCTGGTTTTGAACCTTCCTACACTGGTTTGATCCAGTCTGATCTGGTCTGATCCGGTCTGATCCAGTTGTGTCCGGTCTGATCCAGTTTTGATCTGATTTAGAATCATAAGTCTACACTGGTGTGATCCAGTTTGATCTTGTCTGATCCAGTTGGATCCGGTTTAGAACCTGTCTACACTGGTGAGATCCTGTTGGATCTTGTCTGATCCAGTTTGATCCAGTTTAGAACCTGTCTGCACTGGTTTGATCCAGTTTGAACTAGTTGGATCCGGTCTGATCCAGTTTGATCCGGTTTAGAACCTGTCTACACTGGTTTGATCCAGTTTGAACATGTTTGAGCAAGTTTTGATCCAGTCTGATCCAGATTTTGAATCTGTCTACACTGGTTTGATCCAGTTTTATCCAGTCTGATCCAGTTTGATCTGGTCTGATCCAGTTGGATCCGGTTTTGAACCTGTCTACTTTGGTTTGATCCAGTTTGATCCAGTCTGATCCAGTTTGATCTGGTCAGACCCAGTTGGATCCAGTCTGATTCAGTTTGATCTGGTATGAGCCAATTGGATCCAGTTTAGAACCTGTATACACATCCAGTTTGATCCGGTCTGATCCACCTTGATCCAGTTTAGAACCTGTCTACACTGGTTAGATCCAGTGTGAACCAGTTTGATCCGGTTTTGAACCTGTCTACACAGTAATGATCCAGTTTGAACCAGTTTTCATCTTTTCTGATCCAGTTTGATCCGGTTTAGAACCTGTTTACCCTGATTAGATCCAGTTATAACCAGTGTGATTTGGTCAGATCCAGTTAAATCCAGTTTAGAACCTGTCTAAACTGGTTAGATCCAGTGTGAACCACTTTCATCCGGTCTGATCCAGTTGGATCCGGATTTGAACCTTCCTATACTGGTTTGATCTAGTTTGATCTGGTCTGATCCAGTCTGATCCAGTTGGGTCTGGTCTGATCCAGTTGGATCCAGGTTAGAACCTGTCTACACTGGTTTGATTCAGTATGAACCAGTTTTATCTTGTCTGATCCAGTGGATCCGGTTTAGAACCAGTCTACACTGGTTAGATCCAGTTTGATCCAGTCGGAACTAGTTTGATTTGGTCTAATCCAGTTTGATCTGGTTTAGAACCTGTCTACCCTGATTAGATTCAGTGTGAACCACTTTCATCTGGTCTAATCCAGTTGGATCTAGTTTATACCCTGTCTACACTGGTTTGATCCAGATGATCAGGTCTCATTCAGTTTGATCTTTCTGATCCAGTTAGATCTGGTTTAGCACCTGTCTACACTGCTTAGATAAAGTTGGATCTGGTTTTGAATCTGTTTACCCTGGTTAGATCCAGTGTGAACCAGTTTGATTTGGTCTGATCCAGTTTCATCTGGTTTTGAACCTGTCTACACTGGTTTGAACCAGTTTGATCCAGTCTGATCCAGTTTGATCCTGTCTGATCTTATTGGATCCGGTTTGGAGCCTGTCGACAATGGTGTGATCCAGTTTGATGTGGTTTGATCTAGTTTGATCTGGTCTGATCCAGTCTGATCCAGTTGGGTCCGGTCTGATCCAGTTGGATCCAGGTTAGAACCTGTCTACACTGGTTTGATCCAGTGTGAACCACTTTCATCTGGTCTGACCCAGTTTGTTCCAGTTTAGAACGTGTCAACACTGGTTTAATCCAGTTTGATCCAGTCTGAACTAGTTTGATTTGGTCTGATCCAGTTTGATCCGGTTTACAACCTGTCTCCAATGGTTTGATCCAGTGTGAACCAGTTTCATCTGGTCTGATCCAGTTGGATCCAGTTTAGAAATTGGCTACACTAGTGAGATCCAGTTTGATCAGGTCTGATCCAGTTGCATCCGGTTTAGAACCTGTCTAAAGTGGTTAGATCCAGTCTGAACCATTTTCATCCGGTCTGACCCATTGGATCTGATTTGGAACCTGTCTACACAGGTTTGATCTAGTTTGATCTTGTCTGATCCAGTCGGATCCGGTTGGGTCCGGTCTCATCTAGCTGGATCTGGTTTTGAACATCTCTATATAGGTTTGATCGAGTTTTATCCAGTTTGTTTTTGAACCTGTCTACACTGGTTAGATCCAGTGTGAACCACTTTCATCCCGCCTGATCCAGCAGGATCCGGTTTTGAACCTGTCTACAATAGTTAGATCCAAGTGAACAAGTTTCATCTGGTCTGATCCAGTTGGATCCGGTTCAGAACCTGTCTACACTGGCTTGATCCAGTTTGATCTGGTCTGATCCAGTTAGATCTTGTCTGATCCAGTTAAATACGGTTTTGAACCTGTCTATATTGTTTAGATCGAGTTTGATCTGGTTTAGAACCTCTCTGCACTGGTTTGATCCAGTTTGATCCGGTCTGGTCCAGTTTGATCTGCTTTAGAACCTGTCTACACTGGTGAGATCCAGTTTGAACTGGTTTGATCTGGTCTGATCCGGTTTGATCCGGTTTTGAACCTGTCTACAATAGTTAGATCCAGTGTGAACAAGTTTCATCTGGTCTGATCCAGTTGGATCCAGTTTAGAACCTGTCTACACTGGTTTGAT
>NW_004949316.1:81449-82537 GCF_000317375.1 Microtus ochrogaster | reverse complement strand
GGTTTAGAACCTGTCTACACTGGTTAGATCCAGTGTGAACCACTTTCATCCGGTCTGATCCAGTTGGATGCGGTTTAGAATCTGTCTACACTGGTTAGATCCAGTTTGATCCGGTCTGATACAGCTGGATCCAGTTTTTGAACATGTCTACATAGGTTTGATCCAGTTTGAACCAGTTAGATCCGTTCTGATCCAGTTTGATCAGGTTTAGAACCTGTCTACACTGGTTAGATCCATTATGAACCACTTTCATCTGGCCTGATCCAGTTGGATACGGTTTTGAACCTGCCTACACTGGTTTGATCCAGTTGGATCTAGTTTTGGATCTGTTTACCCTGGTTAGATCCAGTGTGAACCATTTTCATCCAATCTGATCCAGCTGGATTTGGTTTAGAACCGGTTTAAACTAGTTAGATCTAGTTTGAACCCGTTTTCAACTGGTCAGATGCATCTGGATCCGGTTTGGAAACTGTCTACACTGGTTAGATCCAGGTTGATCAGGTCTGATCTAGTTGGATCCGGTTTTGAACCTGCCTACACTTGTTAAATCCAGTGTGAACCAGTTAAGAACCTGACTACACTGGTTTGATCAAGGGTAAAAAATTTTCATCTGGTCTGATCCAGCTGGATCCAGTTTAGAACCTGTCTACACTGGCGTGATCCAGTCTGATCCAGTCTGACCCGGTCTGATCCAGTTTGATCCTGTCTGATAAAGTTAGATCAAGTTTAGAACCTGTCTACACTGGTTAGATCCAGTGTGAACCAGTTTGATCCAGTCTGATCCAGTTTAATCCGGTTTTGAACCGGTCTACACTGGTTAGATCCAGTATCAACCATTTTTATCCGGTCTGATCCAGTTGAATCTGGTTCAGAACCTGTCTACACTGGTCTGATCCAGTTTGATCAGGTCTAATAAAGTTGGATCCTGTTTAGAACCTGTCTACACTGGTCTGATCCAGTTTGATCAGGTCTAATAAAGTTGGATCCTGTTTGGAACCTGTCTACACTAGTTTGATCCAGTTTGAACCAGTTTGATCTTGTCTGATCGAGTTGGATCTGGTTTAGAACCTGTCTACACTAGTTTGATC
>NW_004949316.1:76514-81349 GCF_000317375.1 Microtus ochrogaster | reverse complement strand
AGTTGGATCCGGTTTTGAATCTGTCTACACTGGTTTGATCCAGTTTGATTCTGTCTGATCCAGTGCGATCCGTTTTATAACCTGTCTACACAGTAATGATCCAGTTTGAACCAGTTTTCATCTGGTCCTATCCACTTTGATCCGGTTTAGAACCTATCTACACTGGTTTGATCCAGTGTGAACCAGTTGTATCTGTTCTGATCCAGTTGGATCCGGTTTGGAACCTGTGTACACTGGGTTGATCCGGTTTGGACCGGATTGATCCGGTCTGATCCAGTTGTTATTGAACCTGTCTACACTGGTTAGATCCAGTTTGATCTGGTCTGATCCACTTGGATCCGGTTTTGAACCTGTTTACACTGGTTAGATCCAGTTATATCTGGTTTTGAACCTGTCTACATTTATTTGATCCAGTTTGATCCAGTCTGATCCAGTTGGATCCGGTTTTGAACCATACTACACTGACTTGATCCAGTTTGATCTGGTCTGATACAGTTAGTTCTTGTCTGATCCGGTTGAATCCGGTTTAGAACCTGTCTACATTGTTTAGATCGAGTTTGATCTGGTTTAGAACCAGTCTACACTGGTTTGACCCATTTTCATCCAGTCTGATCCAGTCTGATCCACTCTGATCCAGTTTGATCCGATTTAGAACCTGTCTACACTGTTTTTATCCGGTCAGAACTACTTTGATCCGGTCTGATCCAATTGGATCCAATATAGAACCTGTCTACACTGGTTTGATCCACTGTGAACCACTTTCATCCGGTCTGATCCATTTGTATCCGGTTTAGAACCTGTCTACATAGGTTTCATCCAGATTGATCCAGTTTGAACCAGTTTTGGTCCGGTCTGATCCAGTCTGATCCAGTTTTTGAACCTGTCTATACTGGTTTGATCCAGTTTGAACCAGTTTGATCTGGTCTGATCCAGTTGGATCTGGTTAAGAACCTATCTTCACTGGTTTGATCAAGTGTGAACCATTTTCGTCCAGTCTGATCCAGCTGGATCCGGTTTTGAACCTCTCTACATAGGTTTGATCCAGCTTGAACAAGTTTGATCCGATCTGATCTAGTTTAATCCGGTTTGGAACCTGTCTACACTCGTCTGATCCGGTCTGAACCAGGTTGATCTGGTCTGATCCAGTTTAATCCGGTTTACACCCTGTCTACACTGGTTTGATCCAGTTTGATTTGGTCTGATCCAGTTTGATCCGGTTTAGAACCTGTCTACCCTGATTAGATTGGGTGTGAACCATTTTCATCCAGTCTGATCCAGCTGGATCCGGTTTATAACCTGTCTAAACTAGTTAAATCCAGTTTGAACCAGTTTTCATCTGGTCAGATGCAGTTGGATCCGGTTTGGAATCTGTCTACACTCATTAGATATAGTGTGAACCACTTTCATCCGGTCTGATCCAGTTGGATCCAGTTTTGAACCTGTCTACACTGGTTTGATCCATTTTCATCTTGTCTGATCCAGTTGGGTCCGGTTTTGGACCTTTCTACACTGGTTAGATCCAGTTTGAACTGGTTTGATCTGGTCTGATCCAGTTTCATCCGGTTTAGAACCTGTCTACACTGGTTAGATCCAGTGTGAACCAGTTTGATCTGGTCAGATCCAGTTTTATCCAGTTTAGAACCTGTCTACACTGGTTAGATCCAGTTTGATCTGGTTTTGAACCTGTTTACCCTGGTTAGATCTGGTGTGAACCATTTTCATCCGGTCTGACCCAGTTTCATCTACTCTGATCCAGTTGGATCCGGTTTTGAAGCTGTTTACACTGTTCTGATCATGTTTGATCCGGTCTGATCCAGTGGGATCCGGTTTAGAACCTGTCTACACTGATTTGATCAAGTTAGAACCAGTTTGATCTGGTCAGATCCAGTTAAATCCAGTTTAGAACCTGTCTACATTGGTTACATCCAGTTTGATCTGTTCTGATCCAGTTGGGTCCGGTTTTGAACCTGTTTACACTGGTTAGATCCAGTTTGAACTGGTTTGATCTGGTCTGATCCTGTTTGATCCGGTTTAGAACCTGTCTACAATAGTTAGATCCAGTGTGAACCACTTTCATCCAGTCTGCTCCAGTTGGATCCAGTTTTGAACATGTCTACACTGGTTACATCCAGTTTGATCTTGTTTAGAACCTGTTTACACTGGTTTGATCCACTTTGAAGCAGTTTTCCTTGGGTCTGATCCAGTTGGATCCTGTTTAGAACCTCTCTACACTGGTTTGATCCAGTTTGATCCAGTTTGAACAAGTTTTGATCCAGTCTGATCTGGTCTGATCCAGATTTTGAATCTGTCGACACTGGTTTGATCCAGTTTAATCCGATCTGATCCAGTTTTATCTGGTCTGATCCAGTTGGATCCGGTTTAGAACCTATCTACACTGGTGAGATTTAGTTTGAACCAGTTTGATCTGGTCTGATCCACTTTGATCTGGTTTAGAACCTGTCTACACTGGTTAGACCCAGTATCAACCATTTTCATCCAGTCTGATCCAGTTGGATCTGGTTTAGAGAACCTGTCTACACTGGTGTGATCCAGTCTGATCCGGTCTGACTCAGTCTGATCCAGTTTGATCCGGTCTGATCCAGTGAGATCTTGTCTGATCCAGTTGGACACGGTTTTTAACATATCTACACTGGTTACATCCAGTTTGATCTGGTTTAGAACCTGTCTACACTGGTTTGATCCAGTTTGATCTGGTCTGATCTGGTCTGGTCCAGTTGGATCCGGTTTAGAACCTTTCTACACTGGTCTGATGCAGTTTGAACCAGTTTGATCCAGTTTTGAACCTGTCTACACTGGTTAGATCCAGTGTGGAATACTTTCATCCGGTCTGATCCAGTTGGATCCGGTTTTGAACCTGCCTACACTAGTTTGATCTGGTTTGAAAATGTCTGATCCGGTCTGATCCAGTTGGGTCCGGTCTGATCCAGTTGGATCCAGGTTAGAACCTGTCTACACTAGTTTGATCCAGTTTGAACCAGTTTGATCTGGTCTGATCCAGTTGGATCCAGGTTAGAACCTGTCTACACTAGTTTGATCCAGTTTGAACCATTTTCATTTGGTCTGATCCAGATAGATCCTGTTTAGAACCTCTCTACACTGGTTTGATCCAGTTTGAACCAGTTTGGTCTGGTCTGATCCAGTTTAATCCGGTTTAGAACCTGTTTACACTGGTTAGAGCCAGTTTGATCCGGTCTGATCCAGTTTGATCTTGTCTGATACAGTAGGATCTGGTTTAGAACCTGTCTACACTGGTTTGATTCAGTTTGAACCAGTTTTATCGGGTCTGATCCAGTTTGATCCGGTTTTGAACTTGTCTACACTGGTTAGATCCAGTGTGAACCACTTTCATTTGGTCTAATACAGATGGATCCGGTTCTGAACCTGTCTGCACTGGGCTGATCCAGTTTGATCTGGTCTGATCCAGTTTGATCCGGGATAGAATCTGTCTACACTGGTTTGATCCAGATTGATCTTGTCTGATCCAGTTAGATCCAGTTTAGAACCTGTCTACACTGGCTTGATCCAGTTTGAACCAGTTTGATCCGGTCTGATCCATTTTGATCCGGGTTAGAATCTGTCTAAACTGGTTTGATCCAGATTGATCCAGTTTGAACCAGTTTTAATCTGGTCTGATCCAGTCTGATCCAGTTTTTGAACCTGTCTACACTGGTTTGATCCAGTTGGATCCACTTTAGAACCTGTCTACCCTGATTAGATCCAGTGTGAACCAGTTTTCATCCAGTCTGATCCAGTTGGATCCGGTTTTGAATCTGTCTACACTGGTTTGATCCAGTTTGATTCTGTCTGATCCAGTTCGATCCGTTTTAGAACCTGTCAACACAGTAATGATCCAGTTTGAACCAGTTTTCATCTGGTCTTATCCAGTTTGATCCGGTTTAGAACCTATCTACACTGGTTTGATCCAGTTTGATCTGGTCTGATCCAGTTTGATCTTTTCTGATCCAGTTGGATCCAGTTTAGAACCTGTCAACCCTGATGTTTGATCCAGTGTGAACCATTTTCAACCGGTCTTATCCAGTTTGATCTGGTCTGATACAGTTGGATCCGGTTTAAAACCTGTCTACACTGGTTTGATCCAGTTTGATCTGGTCTGATCCGGTCGGATCCACTTTGATCCAGTTTTGAACCTGTCTACCCTGGTTTGATCCAGTTTGATCTGATCTGATGAAGTTGGATCTGGTCTGATTAAGTTGGATCCGGTTTAGAACCTGTCTACACTGGTTAGATCCAGTTGGATCTGGTTTAGAAATTGTCTACACTGGTTAGATCCAGTTGGATCTGGTTTAGAACCTGTCTACACTGGTTTGATCCAGTGTAAACCATTTTCATCCGGTCTGATCCAGCTGAATCCGGTTCAGAACCTGTCTACACTGGTTAGATCCAGTCTGAACCAGTTTCATCTTTTCTGATCCAGTTGGATCCAGTTTAGAACCTGTCAACACTGGTTTGACCTGGTGTGAACCATTTTCATCTGGTCTGATCCAGTTTGATCTTGTTTAAAACCTGTCTACACTGGTTTGATCCAGTTTGATCGGGTCTGATCCAGTTGGAACAGGTTTAGAACCTGTCTACACTGGTTAGATCCAGTTTGAACCAGTCTGATCTGGTCTGATCCAGTTTGATCCGGTTTTGAACCAGTCTACAATAGTTAGATCCAGTGTGAACCAGTTTGATCTGGTCTGATCCAGTTGAATATGGTATAGAACCTGTCTACACTGGTTTGATCCAGTGTGAACCACTTTCATCCGGTCTGATCCAGTTGGATCCGGTTTTGAACCAGTCTACACTGGCTT
>NW_004949316.1:70992-75394 GCF_000317375.1 Microtus ochrogaster | reverse complement strand
GTCTACACTGGTTTGATCCAGTGTGAACCACTTTCATCCGGTCTGATCCAGTTGGATCCGGTTTTGAACCAGTCTACACTGGCTTGATCCAGTTTGATTCTGTCTGATCCAGTTCGATCCGTTGTAGAACCTGTCTACACAGTAATGATCCAGTTTGAACCAGTTTTCATCTGGTCCTATCCAGTTTGATCCAGTTTAGAACCTGTCTACACTGGTTTGATGCAGTTTGAACCAGTTTGATTTGGTCTGATCCAGTTGGATCCGGTTTAGAACCTGTCTACACTGGTTTGATCCGGTCTGAACCATGTTGATCGGGTCTGATCCAGTTTAATCCGGTTAAGAACCTGTCTACACTGGTTAGATCCAGTGTGAACCACTTTCATCTGCTGTGATCCAGTTGGATTTGTTTTAAACCCTGTCTACACTCGTTTGATCCAGTTAGATCCGGTCTCATTCAGTTTGATCTTTCTCATCCAGTTGGATCTGCTTTAGAACCTGTCTACACTGCTTAGATCCAGTTGGATCTGGTTTTGAATCTGTTTACCCTGGTTAGATACAGTGTGAACCAGTTTGATTTGGTCTGATCTGGTTGGATCCGGTTTAGAACCTGTCTAACCTGGTTAGATCCAGTTTGAACCATTTTCATCCAGTTTGATGTAGTTCGATCCGGTTTAGAACCTGTGTACACTGGTTTGATCAAGTGTGAACCAGTTTTCATCCAGTCTGATCCAGTTTGATAATGTTTAGAACCTGTCTACACTCGTCTTATCCGGTCTTAACCAGTTTGATCGGGTTTGATTCAATTGGAACCGGTTTAGAACCTGTCTACACTGGTTAGATCCAGTTTGATCCAGTTTGATCCAGTCTGATAAGGTTTGAACCAGTTTTCATCCGGTCTGATCCAGTTGGATCCAGGTTAGAACCTTTCTACACTAGTTTGATGCAGTTTGAACCAGTTTGATCCGGTCTGATCCAGTTGGATCCAGTTTAGTACCTGTCTACATTGGTTAGATCCAGTGTGAACCGTTTTCATCTGGTCTGATCCAGTTGTGTCTGGTTTTGAACCTGTCTACACTGGTTTGATCCAGTTTGATTCGGTCTGATCCAGTTTGATCTTGTCTGATCCAGGCGGATCCCGTTTAAAACATGTCTACACTGGTTTGATCCAGTTAGAACCAGTTAGGTCTGGTCTGGTTTAGATGGATCCTGTTCTAAACAGGATCCAATTTGATCGGGTCTGATCCAGTTTGATCTGGTTTAGAACCTGTCTACCCTGGTTTGATCCAGTGTCAACCAGTTTTCATCCGGTCTGTTCCAGTTGGATCTTGTGTGATCCAGTTGGATCCAGTTTTAAACCTGTCTACATTGGTTTGATCCAGTGTGAACCATTTTCATCTGGTTTGATCCAGTTAGATCTAGTCTCATCCAGTTGGATCTGGTTTAGAACCTGTCTACACTGGTTAGATACAGTTTGAACTGGTCTGATCCAGTTCGATCGGGTTTAGAACCTGTCTACACTGGTTACATCCAGTCTGAACCATTTTCTTCCGGTCTGATCCAGCTGGATCCAGTTTTGATCCTGTCTACATAGGTTTGATCCAGTTTGATCTGGTCTGATCCACTCTGATCCAGCTGGATCTGGTTTTGAACCTCTCTATATAGTTTCAATCGAGTTTCAACCAGTTTGATCTGGTCTCATCCAGTTTAATCCGGTTTAGAACCTGTCTACACTGGTTAGATCCATTTTGAACCAGTTTGATCCGGTCTGATCTAGTTTGATCCGGTTTAGAACCTGTCTACACTGGTTTGATCCAGTTTGAACCAGTTTTGATCCGGTCTGATCCCGTTGGATCGGGTTTAGAACCTGTCTACACTGGTTAGATCCACTGTGAACCACTTTCATCCAGTCTGATCCAGTTGGATCCAGTTTTGAACCTGTCTACATAAGTTTGATCCAGTTGGAACCAGTTTGACATGGTCTGATACAGTTTAATCTGGTTTAGAACCTGTCTACACTTGTTAGATCCAGTTTGATCTTGTCTGATCCTGTTGGATCTGGTTTAGAACCTGTCTACACTGGTTAGATACAGTTTGAACTGGTCTGATCCAGTTGGATCTGGTTTAGAACCTGTCTACACTGGTGAGATCCAGTGTGAACCATTTTCATCCGGTCTGATCCAATTGGATCTGGTTTAGAACCTGTCTACACTCGTTCAATCCAGCTGGATCCGGTTTTGATCCTGTCTACATAGGTTTGATGCAGTTTGAACGAGTTTGATCCGGACTGATCCAATTTGATCTGGTTTGGAACCTGTCTACACTGGTTAGATCCAGTGTGAACCACTTTCATCCGGTCTGATCCAGTTGGATCCGGTTTTGAACCTGTCTACACTGGTTAGATCCAGTTTGATCTGGTCTGATCCATTTGGATGCGGTTTAGAACCTGTCTGCACTGGTTTGATTCAGTTTGAACCAGTTGGATCCGGTCTGATCAAGTTTAATCTGGTTTAGAACCTGTCTACACTGGTTAGATCCACTTTGAACCAGTTTTCATTGGGTCTGATCCTGTTGGATCCGGTCTGATCCAGTTCAATCCGGTTTAGAACCTGTCTACAAAAGGTTGATCCAGTTTGATCTGGTCTGATTTAGTTGGATCTGGTTTTGAACCTGTCTACACTGGTTAGATCCAGTTTTGTCCAGTCTGATTTAGTTTGATCTTGTCTGATCCAGTTTGATCCAGTTTTGAACCTGTCTACAGTGCTGTGATCCCGTCTGATCCAGTCTGATCCACTCTGATCCAATTTGATCCGATTTAGAACCTGTCTACACTGGTTTGATCCAGTGTGAACCAGTTTTCATCAGGTCTGATCCAGTTGGATCCGGTTTTCAACCAGTCTACACTAGCTTGATCCAGTTTGATCCGGTCTGATCCAGTTGGATCAGGTTTAGAACCTGTATACACTGGTTTGATCCAGTTGGATCCACTTTAGAACCTGTCTACCCTGATTAGATCCAGTTTGAACCAGTTTTCATCCAGTCTGATCCAGTTGGATCCGGTTTTGAATCTGTCTACACTGGTTTGATCCAGTTTGATTCTGTGTGATCCAGTTCGATCCGTTTTAGAACATGTCTACACAGTAATGATCCAGTTTGAACCAGTTTTCATCTGGTCTTATCCAGTTTGATCCGGTTTAGAACCTGTCTACACTGGTGTGATCCAGTGTGAACCAGTTGTATCTGTTCTGATCCAGTTGGATCCGGTTTGGAACCTGTGTACACTGGGTTGATCCGGTTTGGACCGGTTTGATCCGGTCTGATCCAGTTGATTTGAACCTGTCTACACAGCTTAGATCCAGTTTGATCTGGTCTGATCCACTTGGATCTGGTTTATAACCTGTCTACACTGGTTAGATCAAGTTTGAACCTGTTTGATATGGTCTGATCCAGTTGGATCCGGTTTAGAACCTGTCTACACAGGTTTGATCCATTTGGATCCACTTTGATCCAGTTTCATATGGTCTGATCCAGTTGGATCCGGTTTGGAACCTGTCTACACTGGTTAGAACAAGTTTGATCCAGTTTGAACCAGTTTTGATCCGGTCTGATGCGGTCTGATCCAGTTTTTGAACCTGTCTACCCTGGTTTGATCCAGTTTAATCCGATCTGATGAAGTTGGATCTGGTATGATCCAGTTGGATCTGGTTTAGAACCTGTCTACACTGGTTAGATCCAGTGTGAACCAGTTTGATCCGGTTTGGAACCTGTCTACACTGGTTTGATCCAGTTGGATCTGGTTTAGAACATATCTACCCTTTTTAGATCCAGTGTGAACCATTTTCATCCAGTCTGATCCAGTTGGTCCTGGTTTTGAGCCTTCCTACACTGGTTTGATCCAGTCTGATCTGGTCTGATCCAGTCTGATCCAGTTGCGTCCGGTCTGATCCAGTTTGATCTGATTTAGAATCATATGTCTACACTGGTGTGATCCAGTTGGATCTTTTCTGATCCAGTTTGATCCAGTTTAGAACCTGTCTACTCTGGTTAGATCCAGTGTGAACCAGTTTTCATTGGGTCTGGTCCAGTTGGATCCGGTCTGATCCAGTTTGATCAGGTTTAGAACCTGTCTACACTAGTTTTATCCAGTTTAAACCGGTTTTATCTGGTCTGATCGAGTTTGATCCGGTTTTGAACCTGTCTACTTTGGTTTGATCCAGTTTGATCCAGTTTGATCTGGTCGGACCCAGTTGGATCCAGTCTGATCCAGTTTGATCTGGTATGATCCAATTGGATCCGGTTTAGATCCACCTTGATCCAGTTTAGAACCTGTCTACACTGGTTAGATCCAGTGTGAACCCGTTTGATCCGGTTTTGAACCTGTCTACACTGGTTAGATCCCGTATGA
>NW_004949316.1:69954-70892 GCF_000317375.1 Microtus ochrogaster | reverse complement strand
GTTTAGAACCTGTCTACACTGGTTAGATCCAGTGTGAACCCGTTTGATCCGGTTTTGAACCTGTCTACACTGGTTAGATCCCGTATGAACCATTTTCATCCGGTCTGATCCAGTTGGATCCGGTTTAGAACCTGTCTACACTGGTTAGATCCAGTGTGAACCAGTTTTCATTCGGTCTGATTCAGTTTGATCCAGTTTGGAACCTGTCTACACTGGTGAGATCCAGTTTGAACCAGTTTGATCTCATCTGATCTTGTTTGTTCCAGTTTTGAACCTGTCAACCCTGATGTTTGATCCATTGTGAACCATTTTCACCCAGTCTGATCCCGTTGGATCCGGTTTGGAACCTGTCTACACTGATTTGATCCAGATTGATCCAGTTTGAACCAGTTTTGATCCGGTCTGATCCAGTTTTTGAACCTGTATACACTGAATTGATCCAGTTTGATTGGGTCTGATCCAGTTTGATCTGGGTTAGAAAATGTTTACACTGTTTTGATCCAGATTGATCTTGTCTGTTCCTATTGGATCCAGTTTAGAACCTGTCTACACTGGTTAGATCCAGTGTGAACCACTTTCATCCGGTCTGATACAGTTGGATCCGGTTTAGAACCGGTTTACACTGGTTAGATCAGATGTGAACCATTTTCATCTGGTCTGATCCAGTTTGATCTGGTCTTATCCAGTTAGATCCGGTTTAGAACCTGTCTACACTGGATAGATCCAGTGTGAACCATTTTCATGCCATCTGATCCAGTGGGATCCGGTTTAGAACCTGTCTACACTGTTTAGGTCCAGTTCAATCCGGTTTAAAACATGTCTACATTGATTTGATCCAGTGTGAACCATTTTCATCCAGTCTGATCCAGCTGGATCCGGTTTTGAACCTGTCTACATAGGTTTCATCCAGATTGATCCAGTTTGAACCAGTTTTGGTC
>NW_004949316.1:67767-68220 GCF_000317375.1 Microtus ochrogaster | reverse complement strand
AATAAATAATAAATAAGTAATAAATAGTAAATAATAAATAAAAATAAAAACAATAATTAATAAATAGTAAATAATAAATAAAAACAATAAATAAAAATAATAAATAAATGGAAAATAAAGAAAAAATTAAAAAAGGAGTAAAGAAAAAGAATGAATGGCGGCTGTTAGCGGGCAAAAAATAATTAATAATAATTAGTAATAATAAGGCATGGCGGTTGTCAGCAGACAATAAATAATAAATTAATAATTAATAATAAATAATAAGAAGGCATGGCAGTGGTTAGCGAGCAATAAATAAATAATGAATAATAAATAACAAATACTAAGAACTCATGGCAGTTGTTAGCAGGCAATAAATAATAAATAATAATGATTAATAATTAATAATTAATAATAGGAAGGCATGGCGGTGGTTAGCGGGCAATAAATTTATAATCAATAATCTATAATTGA
>NW_004949316.1:63944-64413 GCF_000317375.1 Microtus ochrogaster | reverse complement strand
GTATGTATAATAAATTAATATAAAAATTAGAATATTGTGTACATAAGTAGATATAAAATTAGAATATTGCACACACAATAAATATAATACTAGAATATTGCATGTATAATAAATATAAAATTAGAATATTGCATGCATAATATATAAAATTATAATATAGCGTGCATAATAAATAAATATAAAATTAGAATATTATGGTCTCACCTGCAGCAGCTTGGAGAGGAGGTCGGCGCCTTCGCTGTCCAGTCTGAGGTGAAGATAACGGGGGACGCACTTGACCCCCGACCTCCGACCCCCGACCCCCGACCCCCCGTCCCATCAGCCTCACCGAGGCGCGTGGCTCAGCAGCGCCTCCGCACAGTACTTGGGGTAGTTGTGGGTTCGAAACTCCTCGTTGGAGAGGATGCCGGGCCACGTCTCCTCCGTCGGGGTGCCTGGGGCGGATAAAAATAAAAAATACATAAATAAA
>NW_004949316.1:61241-63369 GCF_000317375.1 Microtus ochrogaster | reverse complement strand
ATTTTCATATGGTCTGATCCAGTTGCATCCGGTTTTGAATCTGTCTACTCTGGTTAGATCCAGTTGGATTCATTTAAGAACCGGTCTACACTGGTTAGACCCAGTTTGATCGGGTCTGATCCAGTTGGATCCGGTTTTGAACCGGTCTACACTGGTTAGATCCAGTATCAACCATTTTTATCCGGTCTGATCCAGTTGGATCCGGTTCAGAACCTGTCTACACTGGTCTGATCCAGTTTGGTCTGGTCTAATAAAGTTGGATCCTGTTTAGAACCTGTCTACACTGGTTAGATCCGGTCTGAAATGGTTTCATATTGTCTGATCCAGTTTGATCTTGTTTAGAACCTGTCTACACTGGTTTGATCCAGTTTGATGGGGTCTGATCCAGTTGGATCTGTTTTAGAACCTTTCTACACTGGTTTAATCCAGTTTGAACCAGTGTGGTCTGGTCTGATCCAGTTGGATCCAGATTAGTACCTGTCTACACTGGTTAGATCCAGTTTGATCCAGTTTGATCCAGTCTGATCAGGTTTTAACCAGTTTTCATCCAGTCTGATCCAGCTGGATCCAAGTTAGAACCTGTCTACACTGGTTTGATCCAGTTTCAACCAGTTTGATCTGGTCTGATCAAGTTTGATCTTTTTTAGAACCTGTCTACACTGGTTTGATCAAGTTTGATCGGGTCTGATCCAGTTGGATCTGGTTTAAAACCTGTCTACACTGGTTAGATCCAGTGTGAACCACTTTTTTCTGGTCTGATCCAGCTAGATCCGGTTTTGAACCAGTCTACACTGGCTTGATCCAGTTTGATCTGGTCCGATCCAGGTAGATCTTGTCTGATCCGGTTGGATCCGGTTTAGAACCTTCTACATTGTTTAGATCGAGTTTGATCTGGTTTAGAACCAGTCTACACTGGTTTGATCCATTTTCATCCAGTCTGATCCAGTTTGATCTGGTTTAGAACTTGTCTACACTGGTGTGATCCAGTCTGATCCAGTCTGATCCACTCTGATCCAGTTTGATCCGATTTAGAACCTGTCTACACTGGTTAGATCCAGTGTGAACCACTTTCATCCGGTCTGATCCAGTTGGATCCGGTTTTGAAGCAGTCTACACTGGCTTGATCCAGTTTGATCCGGTCTGATCCAGTTGGATCAGGTTTAGAACCTGTATACACTGGTTTGATCCAGTTGGATCCACTTTAGAACCTATCTACCCTGATTAGATCCAGTGTGAACCAGTTTTCATCCAGTCTGATCCAGTTGGATCCGGTTTAGAACCTGTCTACACTGGTTTGATCCAGTGTGAACCAGTTGTATCTGTTCTGATCCAGTTGGATCCGGTTTGGAACCTGTGTATACTGGGTTGATCCGGTTTGGACCGGTTTGGTCCGGTCTGATCCAGTTGTTATTGAACCTGTCTACACTGGTTAGATCCAGTTTGATCTGCTCTGATCCATTTGGATCCGGTTTATAACCTGTCTACACTGGTTAGATCCAGTGTGAACCAGTTTGATTCGGTCTGAACCAGATAGATCCTGTTTAGAACCTGTTTATACAGGTTTGATCCAGTTTGATCCGGGTTAGATTCTGTCTAAACTGGTTTGATCCAGATTGATCTGGTCTGATCGAGTTGGATCTGGTTTAGAATCTGTCTACACTGGTTTGATCCAGTTTGATCTGGTCTGATCCTGTCTGATCCAGTTGGATCCGATTTAGAACCGTATGTCTACACTGGTTAGATCCAGTGTGAACCATTTTCATCCAGTCTGATCAAGTTGGACCTGGTTTTGAACCTTCCTACACTGGTTTATCCAGTCTGATCTGGTCTGATCCGGTCTGATCCAGTTGCGTCCGGTCTGATCCAGTTTGATATGATTTAGAATCATATGTCTACACTGGTGTGATCCAGTTTGATCTTGTCTGATCCAGTTGGATCCGGTTTAGAACCTGTCAACACTGGTTTGATCCAGTGTGAACCAGTTTGTTCTGGACTGATCCAGTTGGATCTGGTTAAGAACCTGTCTTCACTGGTTAGTTCCAGTGTGAACCATTTTCATCTGGTCTGATCCAGCTGGATCCGGTTTTGAACCTGTCTACATAGGATTGATCCAGTTTGAACCAGTTTG
>NW_004949316.1:56595-59722 GCF_000317375.1 Microtus ochrogaster | reverse complement strand
ATTTTCATATGGTCTGATCCAGTTGCATCCGGTTTTGAATCTGTCTACTCTGGTTAGATCCAGTTGGATTCATTTAAGAACCGGTCTACACTGGTGAGACCCAGTTTGATCCCATCTGATCCAGTTTAATCCGGTTTACAACCTGTCTACACTGGTTAGATCCAGTGTGAACCAGTTTGATCCGGTTTAGAACCTGTCTACACAGGTTAGATCCAGTGTGAACCAGTTTTGTCTGCTCTGATCCAGTTGGATCCGGTTTGGAACCTGTCTACACTAGTTTGATCCAGTTAGATCTAGTTTGAACCAGTTGGATCTGGTCTGATACAGTTTGATCCGGGTTAGAATCTCTCTACACTGGTTTGATCCAGTGTGAACCACTTTCATCCGGTGTGATCCAGTGGGATCTGGTTTTGAACCTGCCTACACTGGTTTGATCCAGTTTCATCTGGTCTGATCCAGTTAAATCTAGTTTAGAACCTGTCTACACTGGTTAGATCCAGTTGGATCTGGTTTAGAACCTGTCTTCACAGTAATGATCCAGTTTGAACCAGTTTCCATCTTTTCTGATCCAGTTGGATCGGTTTAGAACCTGTCTACCCTGATTAGATCCAGTTATAAACCAGTTTGATCTGGTCAGATCCAGTTAAATCCAGTTTAGAACCTGTCTAAATTGTTTAGATCCAGTTTGATCCACTTTGAACCAGTTTGATCTGGTCTGATCCAGTAGGATCTAGTTTTGAACCTGTCTACACTGGTTTGATCCAGTTTGATCAGGTTGGATCCAGTTTGATCTGGTCTGCTCCTGTTGGATCTGGTTTAGAAACTGTCTACACTGGTTTGATCCAGTTTGAACAAGTTTGATCCGATCTGATCTAGTTTAGTCTGGTTTGGAACCTGTCTACACTCATCTGATCTGGTCTGAACCAGGTTGATCTGGTCTGATCCAGTTTAATCCGATTAAGAACGTGTCTACACTGGTTAGATCCAGTGTGAACCACTTTCATCTGGTGTGATCCAGTTGGATCTCGTTTACACCCTGTCTACACTGGTTTGATCCAGTTTGATCCGCTCTGATTCAGTTTGATCTGGTTTAGAACCTGTCTATACTGCTTAGATCCAGTTGGATCTAGTTTTGGATCTGTTTACCCTGGTTAGATCCAGTGTGAAGCAGTTTGATTTGGTCTGATCCAGGTTGATCCAGTTTAGAACCTGTCTACCCTGATTA
This sequence comes from Microtus ochrogaster, assembly GCF_000317375.1. Lineage (NCBI taxonomy): Eukaryota > Metazoa > Chordata > Mammalia > Rodentia > Cricetidae > Microtus > Microtus ochrogaster. The sequence goes on along the minus strand of NW_004949316.1, from coordinate 58,497 downwards.
GATCCAGTGTGAACCATTTTCATCCGGTCTGATCAAGCTGGATCCGGTTTAGAACCTGTCTAAACTAGTTAGATCCAGTTTGAACCAGTTTTCATCTGGTCAGATGCAGTTGGATCCGGTTTGGAACCTGTCTACACTGGTTAGATCCAGGTTGATCTTGTCTGATCCAGCTGGATCCGGTTTAGAACCTGTCTACACTGGTCAGATCCAGTGTGAACCGTTTTCATCTAGTCTGATCCAGCTAGATCCGGTTTTGAACCTGTCTGCACTGGTTCGATCCAGTTTGAACCAGTTTTCATCTGGTCTGATACAGTTGTATCTGGTTTTGAACCTGTCTACACTGGTTTGATCCAGTTTGATCCGGTCTGATCCAATTTGATCTTGTCTGATCCAGTTGGATCCGGTTCTGAACCTGTCTGCACTGGGTTGATCCAGTTTTCATCCTGTCTGATCCAGTTTGATCCGGTTTAGAACCTGTCTACACTGGTTAGATCCAGTGTGAACCACTTTCATCCGGTCTGATCCATCTGGATCCGGTTTAGAACCTGTCTACACTGCTTAGATCCAGTTGGATCTGGTTTTGAATCTGTTTACCCTGGTTAGATCCAGTGTGAACCGGTTTGATTTGGTCTGATCCTGTTTCCTCTGGTTTTGAACCTGTCTACACTGGTTTGAACAAGTATTCATCTGGTCTGATCCAGTTGGATCCGGTTTAGAACCTGCCTACACTGGCTACATCCAGTTTGATCTGGTCTGATCCAGTTGGATCTGGTTTACAATTAGTCTACCCTGATTAGATCCAGTTTGAACCATTTTCATCCAGTTTGATGCAGTTCGATCCGGTTTAGAACCTGTGTACACTGGTTTGATCAAGTGTGAACCAGTTTTAATCCGGTCTGATCCAGTTTGATTCGGTTTAGAACCTGTCTACACTCGTCTTATCCGGTCTTAACCAGTTTGATCGGGTCTGATCCAGTTGGATCCGGTTTAGAACCTGTCTACACTGGTTTGATACAGTTTGATCTGGTCTGATCAGGTCTAATCCTGTTGTGTCCGGTCTGATCCAGCTGGATCTCGTTTTGAACCTGTCTACACTGTTTAGATCCAGTTCAATCCGGTTTAGAACCTGTCTACACTGGTTTGGTCCAGTGTGAACCATTTTCATCCGGTCTGATCCAGCTGGATATAGTTTTGAACCTGTCTACATAGGTTTGATCCAGTTGGATCCAGTTTGACATGGTCTGATACAATTTAATCTGGTTTAGAAACTGTCTACACTCGTTTGATCAAGTTTGATCCGGTCTGATCCAGTTTGATCTTGTCTGATCCAGCTGGATCTGGTTTTGAAACTGTCTACACTGGTTTGATCCATTTTGAACCAGTTTGATCTGCTCTGATCCAGTTTAATCCGGTTTAAAACCTGTCTACACTGGTTAGTCCCAGTTTGATCGGGTCTGACACAGTTGGATCCGGGTTAGAACCTGTCTACACTGGTTAGATAGAGTTTGAACCAGTTTTCATCTTGTCTGATGCAGTTGGATCCGGTTTGGAACCTGTCTACACTGGTTAGATCCAGTTTGATCCAGTATGAACTAGTTTCGATCAGGTCTGATCTGGTCTGATCCAGTTTTTGAACCTGTCTACACTGGTCTGATCCAGTTGGATCTGGTTAAGAAACTGTCTTCACTGGTTTGATCCAGTGTGAACCATTTTCATCCGGTCTGATCCAGCTGGATCCGGTTTTGAACCTCTCTACATAGGTTTGATCCAGTTTGAACAAGTTTGATCCGATCTGATTTGTTTAATCCGGTTTAGAACCTGTCTACACTCGTCTTATCCGGTCTTAACCAGTTTGATCGGGTCTGATCCAGTTGTATCTGGTGTAGAACCAGTCTACACTGG
>NW_004949316.1:54859-55935 GCF_000317375.1 Microtus ochrogaster | reverse complement strand
GGTTTAGAACCTGTCTACACTGGTTAGATCCAGTGTGAACCAGTCTGATCCGGGCTGATCCAGTTGGATCCGGTTTAGAACCTGTCTACACTGGTTTGATCGAGTGTGAACCATTTTCTTCCGGGCTGATCCAGTTGGATCCGGTTTTGAACCTGTCTACACTGGTTAGATCCAGTTATATCTGGTTTAGAACCTGTCTACATTTGTTTGATCCAGTTTGATCCAGTCTGATCCAGTGGGATCTGGTTTAGAACCTGTCTACACTGGTTAGATCCAGTTTGAACTGGTTTGATCTGGTCTGATCCAGTTTGATCCTGTTTTGAACCTGTCTACAATAGTTAGATCCAGTGTGAACAAGTATCATCTGGTCTGATCCAGTTGGATCCGGTTTAGAACCTGTCTACACTGGTTTGATACAGTTTGAACCGGTCTCATCTGGTCTGATCGAGTTTGATCCGGTTTGGAACCTGTCTACTCTTATTAGATCCAGTGTGAACCATTTTCATTCGGTCTGATCCAGATAGATCCGGTTTGGAACCTGTCTACACTGGTTTGATCCAGTTTGAACCAGTTTGATCTGGTCTGATCCAGTTGGATCCAGATTAGAACCTGTCTACAGAGGTTTGATCCATTTTGATCCACTCTGATCCAGTTTCATCCGGTCTGATCCAGCTGAATCTGGTTTAGAACCTGTCTACACTGGTTAGATCCATTCTGAACCAGTTTCACCTTGTCTGATCCAGTTTAATCCGGTTTAGAACCTGTCAACACTGGTTAGATCCAGTTTGAACCAGTTTGATCTGGTCTGATCCAGTTGGATCCAGATTAGAACCTGTCTACAGAGGTTTGATCCATTTTGATCCACTTTGATCCAGTTTCATCTGGTCTGATGCAGTTGGATCTGGTTTGGATCCTGTCTACACTGGTTTGAACCAGTTTTGATCTGGTCTGATGCGGTCTGATCCAGTTTTTGAACCTGTCTACCCTGGTTTGATCCAGTTTAATCCGATCTGATGAAGTTGGATCTGGTCTGATCCAGTTGGATCCAGTTTAGAACCTGTCTACACTGGTTAGAT
>NW_004949316.1:52578-53780 GCF_000317375.1 Microtus ochrogaster | reverse complement strand
TGAATTACTTTCATCTGGTCTGATCCAGTTGGATCCGGTTTTGAACCTGTCTACTTTGGTTTGATCCAGTTTGATCCAGTCTGATCCATTTGATCTGGTCGGACCCTGTTGGACCCAGTCTGATCCAGTTTGATCTGGTACGATCCAATTGGATCCGGTTTAGAACCTGTCTACACATCCAGTTTGATCCAGTCTGATCCACCTTGATCCGGTTTAGAACCTGTCTACACTGGTTAGATCCAGTGTAAAACAGTTTGATCCGGTTTTGAACCTGTCTACACTGGATAGATCCAGTATGAACCACTTTTTTCCGGTCTGATCCAGTTGGATCCGGTTTTGAACCAGTCTACACTGGCTTGATCCTGTTTGATCCGGTCTGATCCAGTTAGATCTTGTCTGATCCGGTTGGATCCGGTTTAGAACCAGTCTACACTGGTTTGATCAATTTTCATCCAGTCTGATCCAGTTTGATCTGGTTTAGAACTTGTCTACACTGGTTTGACCAAGTCTGATCCAGTCTGATCCACTCTGATCCAGGTTGATCCGATTTAGAACCTGTCTACACTGTTTTTATCCGGTCAGAACAAGTTTGATCCGGTCCGATCCAATTGGATCCAATATAGAACCTGTCTACACTGGTTAGATCCAGTGTGAACCACTTTCATCCGGTCTGATCCAGTTGGATCCGGTTTTGAACCTGTCTACACTGGTTAGATCCAGTTTGATCTGGTCTGATCCAGTTAGATCTTGTCTGATCCAGTTAAGTACAGTTTTGAACCTGTCTACATTGTTTAGATCGAGTTTGATCTGGTTTAGAACCTGTCTACACTGGTTTGATCCAGTTTGATCCGGTCTGATCCAGTTTGATGTGGTTTCGAACTTGTCTACACTGGTGTGATCCAGTCTGATCCAGTTTGATCCACTCTGCTCCAGTTTGATCCGATTTAGAACCTGTCTACACTGTTTTTATCCGGTCAGAACTAGTTTGATCCGGTCTGATCCAATTGAATCCAATATAGAACCTGTCTACACTGGTTTGATCCAGTGTGAACCACTTTCATCCGGTCTGATCCTGTTGGATCCGGTTTTGAACCAGTCTACACTGGCTTGATCCAGTTTGATCCGGTCTGATCCAGTTGGATCTTGTCTGATCCAGTTAAATACGGTTTTGAACCTGTCTACGTTGTTTAGATCGAGTTTGG
>NW_004949316.1:49492-52478 GCF_000317375.1 Microtus ochrogaster | reverse complement strand
TCTGGTTTAGAACCTGTCTACACTGGTTTGATCCAGTTTGATCCGGTCTGATCCAGTTGGATCTGCTTTAGAACCTGTCTACACTGGATAGATCCAGTTTGAACTGGCTTGATCTGGTCTGATCCAGTTTGATCCGGTTTTGAACCTGTTTACAATAGTTAGATCCAGTGTGAACAAGTTTCATCGGGTCTGATCCAGTTGGGTCCGGTTTAGAACCTGTCTACACTGGTTTGTAACAGTTTGATCCTGTCTCATCTGGTCTGATCGAGTTTGATCCAGTTTAGAACCTGTGTACACTGGTTTGATCCAGTTTGATCCGGTCTGATTCAGTTTAATCTTGTCTTCTCCAGTTTGATCCAGTTTTGAACCTGTCTACTGTGCTGTGATCCCGTCTGATCCAGTCTGATCCACTCTGATCCAGTTTGATCCGATTTAGAACCTGCCTACACTGGTTAGATCTAGTTTGATCATGCCTGATCCGGTCTGATCCAGTTGGGTCCAGGTTAGAACCTGTCTACACAGGTTAGATCCAGTGTGAACCATTTTCATCCGGTCTGATCCAGTTGGATCCGGTTTTGAACCAGTCTACACTGGCTTGATCCAGGTTGATCCGGTATGATCCAGTTGGATCCGGTTTAGAACCTGCATACACTGGTTTGATCCAGTTGGATCCACTTTAGAACCTATCTACCCTGATTAGATCCAGTGTGAACCAGTTTTCATCCGGTCTGATCCAGTTCGATCCGTTTTAGAACCTGTCTACAGTTATGATCCAGTTTGAACCAGTTTTCATCTGGTCTTATCCAGATTGATCCGGTTTAGAACCTGTCTACACTGGTTTGATCCAGTGTGAACCAGTTGCATCTGTTCTGATCCAGTTGGATCCGGTTTGGAACCTGTGTACACTTTTTTGATCCGGTTTGGACCAGTTTGATCCGGTCTGATCCAGTTGTTATTGAACCTGTCTACACTGGTTAGATCCAGTTTGAACCAGTTTGATATGGTCTGATCCAGTTGGATCCGGTTTTGAACCTGTTTACACTGGTTAGATGCAGTTATATCTGGTTTAGAACCTGTCTACATTTGTTTGATCCAGTTTGATCCAGTCTGATCCAGGTGGATCTGGTTTAGAACCTGTCTACACTGGTTTGATTCAGTGTGAACCACTTTCATCCGGTCTGATCCAGCTGGATCCGGTTTTGAACCTTTCTACATAGGTTTGATCCAGTTTGAACAAGTTTGATCCAGTTTCATCTGGTCTGATCCAGTTGGATCCGGTTTGGAACCTGTCTACACTGGTTAGAACAAGTTTGATCCAGTTTGAACCAGTTTTGATCCGGTCTGATGCGGTCTGATCCAGATTTTGAACCTGTCTACCCTGGTTTGATCCAGTTTAATCCGATCTGATGATGTTGGATCTGGTCTGATCCAGCTGAATCCAGTTTAGAACCTGTCTACACTGGTTAGATCCAGTCTGAACAAGTTTCATCTTGTCTGATCCAGTTTAATCCGGTTTAGAACCTGTCAACACTGGTTTGACCCAGTGTGAACCATTTTCATCTGGTCTGATCCAGTTTGATCCAGGTTAGAACCTGTCTACATTGGTTTGATCCAGTTTGATCCAGTTCGAACCAGTTTGATCTGGTCTGATATAGTTGGATCTGGTTTAGAACCTGTCTACACTGGTTAGAACAAGTTTGATCCAGTTTGAACCAGTTTTGATCCAGTCTGATGCGGTCTGAACCAGTTTTTGAACCTGTCTACCCAGGATTGATCCACTTTAATCCGATCTGATGAAGTTGGATCTGGTCTGATCCATTTAGATCTTGTCTGATCCGGTTGGATCTGGTTTAGAACCTGTCTACACTGGTTTGATCCATTTTCATCCAGTCTGATTCAGTTTGATCCGGTTTAGAACTTGTCTACACTGGTTTGATCAAGTCTGATCCAGTCTGATCCACTCTGATCCAGTTTGATCCGATTTAGAACCTGTCTACACTGTTTTTATCCGGTCAGAACTAGTTTGATCCGGTCTGATCCAATTGGATCCAATATAGAACCTGTCTACACTGGTTTGATCCAGTGTGAACCACTTTCATCCGGTCTGATCCAGTTGGATCCAGTTTTGAACCTGTCTCCACTGGTTTGATCCAGTTTGATCAGGTATGATCCGGTCTGATCCAGTTGGGTTCAGGTTGGAACCTGTCTACACTAGTTTGATCCAGTTTGATCCAGTTTGAACCAGTTTGATCTGGTATGATCCAGTAGGATCTGGTTTAGAACCTGTCTACACTGGTTGGATCCAGTTGGATCCAGTTTACACCCTGTCTACACTGGTTAGATCCAGTCTGAACCAGTTTCATCTTGTCTGATCCAGTTTAATCTGGTTTAGAGCCTGTCTACACTCGTCTGATCTGGTCTGAACCAGGTTGATCAGGTCTGATCCAGTTTAATCTGGTTAAGAACCTGTCTACACTGGTTAGATCCAGTGTGAACCACTTTCATCCGGTGTGATCCAGTTGGATCTGGTTTACACCCTGTCTATGCTGGTTTGATTCAGTTTGATCCTGTCTGATTCAGTTTGATCTTTCTGATCCAGTTGGATCCAGTTTAGAACCTGCCTACCCTGCTTAGATCCAGTTGGATCTGGTTTAGAACCTGCCTACCCTGCTTAGATCCAGTTGGATCTGGTTTTGAATCTGTTTACCCTGGTTAGATCCAGTGTGAACCAGTTTGATTTGGTCTGATCCAGTTTCATCTGGTTTTGAACCTGTCTACACTGGTTTGAACCAGTTTGATCTAGTCTGATCCGGTCTGATCCAGTTGGGTCCGGTCTGATCCAGTTTCTGAACCTGTCTACACTGGTTTGACCCAGTTTGAACCAGTTAGATCTGGTCTGTTCCAGTTGGATCTGGTTTAGAACCTGTCTATACTGGTCTGATCCAGTTGGATCTGGTTAAGAACCTGTCTTCACTGGTTTGATCCA
>NW_004949316.1:43995-48982 GCF_000317375.1 Microtus ochrogaster | reverse complement strand
ATCCGGTTTAGAACCTGTCTACTCTGGTTAGATCCAGTGTGAACCAGTTTTCATTGGGTCTGGTCCAGTTGGATCCGGTCTGATCCAGTTTGATCTGGTATGATCCAATTGGATCCGGTTTAGAACTTGTCTACACATCCAGTTTGATCCGGTCTGATCCACCTTGATCTGATTTAGAACCTGTCTACACTGGTTAGATCCACTGTGAACCAGTTTTATCCGGTTTTGAACCTGTCTACACTGGTTAGATCCAGTATGAACAATTTTCATACGGTCTGATCCAGTTGGATCCGGTTTTGAAACTGTCTACACTGGTTTGATCCAGTTTGAACATGTTTGAGCAAGTTTTGATCCGGTCTGATCCAGATTTTGAATCTGTCTACACTGGTTTGATCCAGTTTAATCCAGTCTGATCCAGTTTGATCTGGTCTGATACAGTTGGATCCGGTTTTGAACCTGTCTACTTTGGTTTGATCCAGTTTGATCCAGTCTGATCCAGTTTGATCTGGTATGATCCAATTGGACCTGGTTTAGAACTTGTCTACACATCCAGTTTGATCCGGTCTGATCCACCTTGATCCGGTTTAGAACCTCTCTACACTGGTTAGATCCAGTGTGAACCAGTTTGATCCGGTTTTGAACCTGTCTACACCGGTTAGATCCAGTATGAAGCATTTTCATACATTCTGGTCCAGTTGGATCCGGTTTTGAAACTATCTACTCTGGTTAGATCCAGTTGGATTCATTTAAGAACCGGTCTACACTGGTTAGACCCAGTTTGATCCAGTCTGATCCAGTTTAATCCGGTTTAGAACCTGTCTACACTGGTTAGATCCAGTATCAACCATTTTTATCCTGTCTGATGCAGTTGGATCCGGTTCAGAACCTGTCTACACTGGTCTGATCAAGTTTGATCAGGTCTAATAAAGTTGGATCCTGTTTAGAACCTGTCTACACTGGTTAGATTCAGTGTGAACCAGTTTGATCCGGTCTGATGCAGTTTAATCCGGTTTAGAACCTGTTTCCACTGGTCAGATCCAGTCTGAACTAGTTTGATCCGGTTTAGAACCTGTCTACACTGGTTAGATCCAGTTGGATCTGGTTTAGAACCTGTCTACCCTTTTTAGATCCAGTGTGAACCATTTTCATCCAGTCTGATCCAGTTTGATCTGATTTAGAATCATATGTCTACATTGGTGCGATCAAGTTTGATCTTGTCTGATCCAGTTGGATCCGGTTTAGATCCTGTCTACACTGGTTAGATCCTGTTGGATCTTGTCTGATCCAGTTGGATCCGGTTTAGAACCTGTCTGCACTGGTTTGATCCAGTTTGAACCAGTTGGGTCCGGTCTGATCCAGTTTGATCCGGTTTAGAACCTGTCTACTCTGGTTTGATCGAGTGTGAACCATTTTCTTCCGGGCTGATCGAGTTGGATCCGGTTTTGAACCTGTCTACACTGGCTTGATCCAGTTTGATCTTGTCTGATCCAGTTAGACCTTGTCTGATCCAGTTAAATACGATTTTGAACCTGTCTACCTTGTTTAGATCGAGTTTGATCTGGTTTAGAACCTGGCTACACTGGTTTGATCCAGTTTGAACTGGTTTGATCTGGTCTGATCCAGTTTGATCCAGTTTTGAACCTGTCTACAATAGTTAGATCCAGTGTGAACAAGTTTCATCTGGTCTGATCCAGTTGGAACCAGTTTAGAATCTGTCTACACTGGTTTGATCCAGTTTGATCCGGTCTGATCCTTTCTAATCCAGTTCGATCTGGTCTGCTCCAGTTGGATCCGGTTTAGAACCTGTCTACACTGGTTAGATCCTGTTTGATCCGGTCTGATCCAGTTGTATCCGGTTTAGAACCTGCATAAACAGGTTTGATCCAGTTGGATCCACTTTAGAACCTATCTACCCTGATTATATCCAGTGTGAACCAGTTTTCATCCGGTCTGATCCAGTTGGATCCAGTTTTGAATCTGTCTACACTGGTTTGATCCAGTTTGATTCTGTCTGATCCAGTTCGATCCGTTTTAGAACCTGTCTACACAGTAATGATCCAGTTTGAACCAGTTTTCATCTGGTCCTATCCAGTTTGATCCGGTTTAGAACATGTCTACACTGGTTTGATCCAGTGTGAACCAGTTGTATCTGTTCTGATCCAGTTGGATCCGGTTTTGAACCTGTCTACAATAGTTAGATCCAGTGTGAACAAGTTTCATCTGTTCTGATCCAGTTGGATCCAGTTTAGAACCTGTCTACACTGGTTTGATACAGTTTGAACCGGTCTCATCTGGTCTGATCGAGTTTGATCCGATTTATAACCTGTCTACACTGGTTTGATCCAGTTTGATCGGGTCAGATCCTTTCTAATCCAGTTCGATCTGGTCTGATCCAGTTGGATCTGGTTTAGAACCTGTCTACACTGGTTTGATCCAGTTTAATCCGGTCTGATCCAGTTTGATCCGGTTTTGAACCTGTCTATACTGGTTTGATCCAGTGTGAACCAGTTGTATCTGTTCTGATCCAGTTGGATCCGGTTTGGAACCTGTGTACACTGGGTTGATCCGGTTTGCACCGGTTTGATCCGGTCTGATCCAGTTGTTATTGAACCTGTCTACACTGGTTAGATCCAGTTTTATCTGGTCTGATCCACTTGGATCTTGTTTATAACCTGTCTACACTGGTTAGATCCTGTTTGAACCAGTTTGATATGGTCTGATCCAGTTTGATCCGGTTTAGAACCTGTCTACACTGGTTAGATCGAGTGTGAACCATTTTCTTCCGGGCTGATCCAGTTGCATCCGGTTTTGAACCTGTTTACACTGGTTAGATCCAGTTATATCTGGTTTAGAACCTGTCTACATTTGTTTGATCCAGTTTGATCCAGTCTGATCCAGTTGGATCTGGTTTAGAACCTGTATACACTGGTTTGATCCATTTTCATCCAGTCTGATACAGTTTGATCTGGTTTAGAACTTGTCTGCACTGGTTTGATCCAGTCTGATCCAATCTGATCCACTCTGATCCAGTTTGATCCGATTTAGAACCTGTCTTCACTGTTTTTATCCGGTCAGAACTAGTTTGATCCGGTCTGATCCATTTTGATCCAATATAGAACCTGTCCACATGGGTTTGATCCTGTTTTAACCAGTTTCATTTGGTCTGATCCAGTTTGATCCGGTCTCTTCAATTTGGATCTGGTTTAGAACCTGTCTACACTGGTTAGATCCAGTCTGAACCAGTTTCATCTTGTCTGATCCAGTTTAATCCGGTTTAGAACCTGTCAACACTGGTTTGATCCAGTGTGAACCATTTTCATCTGGTTTGATCCAGTTTGATCTTCTTTAGAACCTGTCTACACAGGTTTGATACAGTTTGATCTGGGCTGATCCAGTTTGATCTGGTCAGATCTGGTTGGATCCTGTTTAGAACCTGTCTACACTGGTTTGATCTAGTTTGATCTGGTCTGATTCTGTCTGATCCAGTTGGATCTGATTTAGAACCATATGTCTACACTGGTTAGATCCAGTTTGATCTGGTGTGATCCAGTCTCATCCAGTTGGGTAAGGTCTGATTTAGCTGGATCTGGTTTTGAACCTGTCTACATAGGTTTGATCCTGTTTGATCGGGTCTGATCCAGTCGGATCTGGTTTAGAACCTGTCTACACTGGTTAGATCCAGTGTGAACCATTTTCATATGGTCTGATCCAGATAGATCCGGTTTGGAACCTGTCTACACTGGTTTGATCCAGTTTGAACCAGTTTGACCTGGTCTGATCAAGTTCGATCCAGTTTAGAAACTGTCTACTCAGGTTTGATCCATTTGATCCACTTTGATCCAGTTTCATCCGGTCTGATTCAGTTGGATCCGGTTTGGAACCTGTCTACGCTGGTTTGAACAAGTTTGATCCAGTTTGAACCAGTTTTGATCCGGTCTGATGCGGTCTTATCCAGTTTTTGAAGCTGTCTACTCTGGTTTGTTCCAGTTTAATCCGATCTGATGAAGTTGGATCTGGTCTGATCCAGTTGGATCCGGTTTAGAACTTGTCTACACTGGTTAGATCCAGTTGGATCTGGTTTAGATTGTTTACACTGGTTAGATCCAGTTGGATCCAGTTTAGAAACTGTCTACTCTGGTTAGATCCAGTGTGAACCAGTTTTCATTGGGTCTGGTCCAGTTGGATCCGGTCTGATCCAGTTGGATCCAGTTTAGAACCTGTCTACAATGGTTTGATCCAGTTTGAACATGTTTGAGCAAGTTTTGATCCGGTCTGATCCAGATTTTGAATCTGTCTACACTGGTTTGATCCAGTTTAATCCGGTCTGATCCAGTTTGATCCGGTCTCATCCAGTTTGATCCGGTTTTGAACCTGTCTACTTTGGTTTGATCCAGTTTGATCCAGTCTGATCCAGTTTGATCTTGTCGGACCCAGTTGGATCCAGTCTGATCCAGTTTGATCTGGTATGATCCAATTGGATCCGGTTTAGAACCTGTCTGCACATCCAGTTTGATCCAGTCTGATCTACCTTGATCCGGTTTAGAACCTGTCTACACTGGTTAGATCCAGTGTGAACCAGTTTGATCCGGTTTTGAACCTGTCTACACTGGTTAGATCCAGTATGAACCATTTTCATACGGTCTGATCCCGTTATATCCGGTTTTGAAACTGTCTACTCTGGTTAGATCCAGTTGGATTCATTTAAGAACCGGTCTACACTGGTTAGATCCAGTTTGATCAGGTCTGATCCAGTTGGATCCGGTTTTGAACCGGTCTACACTGGTTAGATCCAGTATCAACCATTTTAATCTGTTCTGATCCAGTTGGATCCTGTTCAGAACCTGTCTACACTGGTCTGATCCAGTTTGATCAGGTCTAATAAAGTTGGATCCTGTTTAGAACCTGTCTACACTGGTCTGATCCAGTTTGATCAGGTCTAATAAAGTTGGATCCTGTTTAGAACCTGTCTACACTGGTCTGATCCAGT
>NW_004949316.1:40384-42925 GCF_000317375.1 Microtus ochrogaster | reverse complement strand
ATCCGGTCTGATCCAATTGGATCCAATATAGAACCTGTCTACACTGGTTTGATCCAGTGTGAACCACTTTCATCCGGTCTGATCCAGTTGGATCCGGTTTTGAACCAGTCTACACTGGCTTGATCCAGTTTGATCTGGTCTGATCCAGTTAGATTTTGTCTGATCCGGTTTGTATCTGGTTTATAACCTGTCTACACAGTAATGATCTAATGTGAACCAGTTTTCATCTGGTCCTATCCAGTTTGATCCGGTTTAGAACCTGTCTACACTGGTTAGATCCAGTGTGAACCATTTTCATACGGTCTGATGCAGTTGGATCCGGTTTTGAAACTGTCTACTCTGGTTAGATCCAGTTGGATTCATTTAAGAACCGGTCTACACTGGTTAGACCCAGTTTGATCTGGTCTGATCCAGTTGGATCCGGTTTTGAACTGGTCTACACTGGTTAGATCCAGTATCAACCATTTTTATCCGGTCTGATCCAGTTGGATCCGATTCAAAACCTGTCTACACTGGTCTGATCCAGTTTGATCAGGTCTAATAAAGTTGGATCCTGTTTAGAACCGGTCTACACTGGTTAGATCCAGTGTGAACCATTTTCATCCAGTCTGATCCAGTTGGACCTGGTTTTGAACCTTCCTACACTGGTTTGATCCAGTCTGATCTGGTCTGATCCGGTCTGATCCAGTTGCGTCCGGTCTGATCCAGTTTGATCTGATTTAGAATCATATGTCTACACTGGTGTGATCCAGTTTGATCTTGTCTGATCCAGTTGGATCCGGTTTAGATCCTGTCTACACTGGTTAGATCCAGTTTGAACCAGTTTGATCCCGTCTGATCCAGTTTGATCCGGTTTAGAACCTGTCCACACTGGTTAGATCCAGTTTGAACCAGTCTGATCCAACCTGATCCAGTTTGATCCGGTTGTGAACCTGTCTACACTGGTTAGATCCAGTGTGAACCAGTTTGTTCTTGTACGATCCAGTTGAATATGGTATAGAACCTGCCTACACTGGTTTGATCAAGATTGATCTGGTCTGACCCAATCTGATCCAGTTTGATCCGGTTGTGAACCTGTCTACACTGGTTAGATCCAGTTTGATCCGGTCTGAACCAGTTGGATCTGGTTTAGAACCTGTCTACCCTGATTAGATCCAGTGTGAACCATTTTCATTCGGTCTGATCCAGATAGATCCTGTTTAGAACCTGTCTACACTGGTTTGATCCAGTTTGAACCAGTTTGACCTGGTCTGATCAAGTTCGATCCAGTCTAGAACCTGTCTACACAGGTTTGATCCATTTTGATCCACTTTGATCCAGTTTCATCCGGTCTGATCCAGTTGGATCCGGTTTGGAACCTGTCTACACTGGTTAGAACAAGTTTGATCCTTTTTGAACCAGTTTTGATCCGTTCTGATCCGTTCTGATCCAGTTTTTGAACCTCTCTGCCCTGGTTTGATCCAGTTTAATCCGATCTGATGAAGTGGGATCTGGTCTGATCCACTTGGATCCGGTTTAGAACCTGTCTACACTGGTTATATCCAGTTGGATCTGGTTTATAAATTGTCTACACTGGTTAGATCCAGTTGGATTCGGTTTAGAACCTGTCTACACTGGTATGATCCAGTTTGAACCAGTTTGACCTGGTCTGATCAAGTTCAATCCAGTCTAGAACCTGTCTACACAGGTTTGATCCATTTTGATCCACTTTGATCCAGTTTCATCCGGTCTAATCCAGTTGGATCCGGTTTGGAACCTGTCTACACTGGTTAGAACAAGTTTGATCCTTTTTGAACCAGTTTTGATCCAGTCTGATGTGGTCTGATTCAGTTTTTGAACCTGTCTACCCTGGTTTGATCCAGTTTAATCCGATCTGATGAAGTTGGATCCGGTCTGATCCAGTTTGATCTGGTTTAGAACCTGTCTACACTGGTTTGATCCAGTTTGAACCAGATTGATCTGGTCTGATCCAGTTGGATCAGGTTTAGAACCTGTCTAAAGTGGTTAGATCCAGTCTGAAACATTTTCATCCGGTATGACCCATTGGATCCGAATTGGAACCTGTCTACACAGGTTTGATCTAGTTTGATCTGGTCTGATCCAGTCAGATCCGGTTGGGTCCGGTCTCATCTAGCTGGATCTGGTTTTGAACATCTCTATATAGGTTTGATCGAGTTTGATCCAGTTTGTTTTTGAACCTGTCTGCACTGGTTAGATCCAGTGTGAACCACTTTCATCCGGTATGATCCAGCTGGATCCGGTTTAGAACCTGTCTACACTGGCTAGATCCAGTTTGATGTGGTCTGATCCAGTTGGATCTGGTTTGGAACCTGTCTTAACTAGTTTGATCCAGTTTGATCTGGTCTGATTCAGTCTGATCCAGTTAGGTCCGGTGTGATCCAGTTGGATCCGATTTAGAACCGGATGTCTACCCTGGTTTGATCCAGTGTGAACCAGTTTTCATCCGGTCTGATCCAGTTGGATCCGGTTTTGAATCTGTCTACACTGGTTTGATCCAGTTTGATTCTGTCTGATCCAGTT
>NW_004949316.1:37685-39739 GCF_000317375.1 Microtus ochrogaster | reverse complement strand
TTGATCCAGTCTGATCCTTTCTAATCGAGTTCGATCTGGTCTGATCCAGTTGGATCTGGTTTAGAACCTGTCTACACTGGTTTGATCCAGTTTGAACCAGTCTGAACTAGTTTGATTTGGTCTGATCCAGTTTGATCGTGTTTACAACCTCTCTCCAATGGTTTGATCCAGTGTGAACCACTTTCATCCGGCCTGATACAGTTGGATCTGGTTTTGAACCTGTCTACACTGGTTTGATCCAGTTTGATATTGTCTGATCAAGTTGGATCCAGTTTAGAAACTGTGTACACTAGTTAGATCCAGTTTGAACCAGTCTGATCCGGTCTGATGCAGTTGGATCCGGTTTAGAACCTGTCCTCACTGGTTTAATCCAGTTTGAAACAGTTTGATCCGGTCTGATCCACTTTGATCTGGTTTTGAACCTGTCTACACTGGTTTGATTCAGTTTGAACCAGTTTTATCTGGTCTGATTCAGTTTGATTCGAGTCGGGGGCGGGGGGGAGCGGGGAGCGGGGGTCCCCAATTTTTGGGGGTGTCCGGGGGGCGGGGTCAGCGCGGGGTCAGGGCGGGGTCAGGGCGGGGACTCGAACCCGGGGCCGACTGCGCGACCTCGGCGTTTGCTGACCGACTATGAGATCCGTTTGCCCAGGAGCGAACTTCCGTACGGTTGGCCCGTGAGCGAGCTTTGGGGGAAACATGGCGGCGCCCGTGAGCGAACTTCCGTACGGAGCGGAGCGTGCGGTGCCCGGTCCCTCGGCGGCCGCCGTACATACGGGGATGGCGGTGCAAACATGGCAGCCTCCATGAGCGAACTTCCGTACGGAGCGGAGCGCGCGGTGCCCGGTCCCTTGGCGGCCACGGTACAACCGAGGACACTGTACAACCGGGGATGACGGGGAAAACATGGCGGCGCCCATCAGAGAACTTTTGTAGAAATAACAGAGCGCGTTGCCCGGTCCCTCGGCGGCCGCCGTACAGCCGGGGATATCGTACATCCGGGGATTGCGGTGCCAAGATAGCGGCGCCCACCCGGGAAGTTCTCTACTGAGCGCGGCTCCCATGAGGGAACTTCCCTGCGAAGATGGCGGCGCCCATGAGTGAACGTCCGTACGGAACAGAGGGCGCGGTTCCCGGTAACTCGGCGGCCGCCGTACAGCCGGGGATTGCGGTGAAAACATGGCGGCCCCCATCAGGGAAGTTCCGTACGGATCAAAGCGCTCGGTGCCCGGTCCCTCGGCGGCCGCCTTACAGCCGGGGGAATGCATTGCCAAGATGGCGGCGCCCATCAGGGAAGTTCCGTACGGAGCCCGGCGCCAAGGAGCGAACTTCCGTACGGAGCATAGCGCGCGGTGCCTAGTACCTCGGCGGCCGCCGTACATCCGGGGACACCGTACAGCCGGCGATTACGATGACAACATGGCGGCCCCCATGAGGGAAGCTCTGTACGGAGCATAGCGCGCGGTGCCCAATCCCTCTGTGGCCGCCGTACAGCCGGGGACACCGTACATCCGGGGATGACGGGGAAAACATGGCGGCCGCCATCAGGGAATTTCCGTACGGATCAAAGCGCTCGGTGCCCGGTTCCTCGGCGGCCGCCGTACAGCCGAGGACATCGTACAGCCGGCGATAACGATGACAACATGGCGGCCCCCTTCGTGCAACTTCCGTACGAATCCGAGCCCGCGGTGCCCGGTTTCTTGGCGGCCGCGGCGTACAGCCGGGGATTGCTATGAAAACATGGCGGCCCCCATGAGCGAACTTCCGTACGGAGCGGAGCGCGCGGTTCCAGGTCCCTCGGCGGCCGCCGTACATCCGGGATAACTGGGGCTCCTTTTGGGGGGGGTCTTGTGCGGCCTGCTCTTCCCGAGGTCCTGAGTTCGAGTCCCGCCCACCCCAGGGCGGCTCAGAACCGACAGTGATGGGGTCCGGGGCCTCGGCTGACCTGCAGAATATTGTGTACATGATAAATAAATGTAAAATAATTAGAATATTGTATACATAATAAATAAATATAAAATTAGAATCCCGCCCACCCCAGGGCGGCTCAGAACCGA
>NW_004949316.1:35702-36909 GCF_000317375.1 Microtus ochrogaster | reverse complement strand
AAACTGGATCAAACCAGTGTAGACAGGTTCAAAGCAGTTCAAACTGGATTAAACTGGATCAAACCAGTGTGGACAGGTTCAAAACTGGATCAGACTGGATCAAACCGGTTCAAACTGGATCAAACCAGTCTAGACAGGTTAAAAACAACTGGATTAGACTAGATCAAACCAGTTAAAACCAGATCAAACCAGTGTAGCCAGGTTAAAAAACATGTGGATCATACCGGATCTAACCGGTTCAAACTGGATCAAACCAGTGTAGACTGGTTCAAAAACAAAAAGATTGAATCGGATCAAACCGGTTCAAATTGGATCAAACCAGTGAAGACAGGTTAAAAAACAAGTGGATCAGACTGGATCAAACCGGTTCAAACTGTATCAAACCAGTGTAGACAGGTTCAAAAACAACTGGATTAGACTAGATCAAACCGGTTAAAACCAGATCAAACCAGTGTAGCCAGGTTGAAAACCAACTGGATCAGACCGGATCAAACCAGTTCAAACCGGATCAAACCAGTATAGATAGGATCAAAAACTGGATCAAACCGGATCAAACCTGTTCAAACTCAATCAAACCAGTGTAGACGGGTTCAAAACTGGATCAGACTAGATCAAACTGGTTTAAAGTGGACCAAACTGGTTTAAACTGGATCAAAGCAGTGTAGACAGGTTCAAAAACTGGATCAGCCCGGATCAAACCGGATTAAACTGGATCAAACCAGTTTAGACAGGTTCAAAAATTGGATCAGCCGGGAAAAAACCGGTTCAAACTGGATCAAACCAGTGTAGACAGGTTCAAAATGAACTGGATCAGACCGGATCAAACCGGTTCATACTGGATCAAGCCTGTGTAGACAGGATCAAAAAATGGATCAGACTGGATCAAACCTGTTCAAACTGGATAAACCCAGTATAGACAGGTTCAAAAACAACTGGATCAGACTTGATCAAACCGGTTCAAACTTTATCAAACCAGTGTAGACAGGATTAAAAACTGGATCAGACCGGATCAAACCGGTCTAAACTGGATCAAACCAGTGTAGACAGGATTAAAAACTGGATGAGACCGGATCAAACCGGTTCAAACTGAATCAAACCAGTGTAGACCGCTTCTAAACCAGTTCAGACTGGTTCAGACTGGATAAAAACAGTATAGACAGGTTCAAAACTGGATCAGACAGGATCAAACTTGTTTAAACTGGATCCA
>NW_004949316.1:33558-34156 GCF_000317375.1 Microtus ochrogaster | reverse complement strand
ATAATATAATATAATATAATAATGTTAATGAAAAAAAGAAAATAAATAAATAAATAAATATGATATAATATAATAATGTTTTGTATCTTCACACGGGCGATGAATCCACACACAAAAATTTGTAATTTTTTTTATTTGAAATAGACGTCTCTGTACGCCCTTAGATTTCCCCCCAAATCGAGCACACTTTATCCATTGGCTCTATTCTTATTTTTTCCCCATATCATTTTAATTAATAATTCATTTATAATCAATTTTATATCATTTTACTTTGGTTATTTCTATTTCAACGATTGACTTAATTAGTATTCTTATGACACATTTCATTTTTATCCAATTGTTTCCTCTATCATTGTTATAAATTTAATTTTTATGACATAATTATTTCTTTTGGTTATTAATGATCATTATTTTATTACAAATTTAATTTCTACATTCCTATTTCACCGGTGTTATTTTATTTATTTTTCCCCCAATGACATTTACAGCGGAAGAAATTATGAGCGAGAACCCTGAATTTTATTTTTTTTTTAAAAAATAATATTTATTTTTTCCTCGTTCTAGGATCCGAAGCTGGTTCAACTGCATTAATTCCTTC
>NW_004949316.1:28891-30561 GCF_000317375.1 Microtus ochrogaster | reverse complement strand
ATTAATTAAAATGAATAAATAAATAAAATAAATAAAAACCAATCAATCAATCAATTAACAAATAATAAATAAAATGAATAAAAAAACCATAAACGATTGCGTCACCGTCTCGGCTCTCTCGGTGGCCCCGCCCCGCCAACCCCAGGCCACGTATTAATTTCCTTGTGAATTTATGTGTGATCACTACTCATCCACTAACCGTTATGAATTTATTTGTTATTAATTTATTTATTACTAATCCATGGCAGCCCATTCTCCTGCAACGGTGACGAGGAAACTCCGGGCGCCGTTTGATCAAGCTTGATCCAGTTTGAACCAGTTTGATCTGCTCTGATCCAGTTTGATCCAGTTGGGTCCGGTCTGATCCACCTGGATCTGGTTTTGAACCTGTCTAAACTGGTTAGATCCAGTGTGAACCATTTTCATCCGGTCTGATCCAGTTGGATCTTGTCTGATCCAGTTGAATCCAGTTTAGAACATGTCTACCCTGATGTTTGATCCAGTGTGAACCATTTTCAACCTGTCTAATACACTTGGATCCTGTTTGAACCAGTGTGATCTGGTCTGATCCAATTTGATCCAGTTTTGAACCTGTCTACACTGGTTTGATCCAGTTGGATCCGGTTTAAAACCTGTCTACACTGGTTTGATCCGGTCTAATCCAGTTGGATCTGATTTAGAACCTGTCTTCACTGGTTTGATCCAGTTTGATCTGGTCTGATCCAGTCTGATCCAGCTGGATATGGTTTTGAACTTGTCTACAATAGTTTGATCCACTTTGATCCAGTTTCAACCAGTTTGATCTGGTCTGATCCAGTTGGAACCAGTTTAAAACCTGTCTACACTGGTTAGATCCAGTTTGACCCAGTTTGATCCGCTCTGATCTAGTTGGATCTAGTCTGATCCAGTTTTTGAACCTGTCTACACTTTTTTGATCCAATTTGAACCGGTATTTTCCAGTCTGATCCAGATTTTGAACATGTCTACACTGGTGTGATCCAGTCTGAACTGGTTTGATGTGCTCTGATCCAGTTGTTTTTGAACCTGTCTACACTGGGTTGATCCGGTTTGAACCGGTTTGATCTGATCTGATCCACTTTTTGAACCTGTCTACACTGGTTTGATCCAGTTTGATCCGGTTTGATTCAGTTTGATCGGGTCTGATCCAGTTTGATCTGGTTTAGAACTTGTCTACACTGGTGTGATCCAGTCTGATCCAGTCTGATCCGATTTAGAACCTGTCTACACTGTTTTTATCCGGTCAGAACTAGTTTGATCCGGTCTGATCCAATATAGAACCTGCCTACACTGGTTTGATCCAGTTTGATCCGGTCTGATTCAGTTTGATCTGGTCTTATCCAGTTTCATCCTGTTTTGAACCTGTCTGTAGTGCTGTGATCCCGTCTGATCCAGTTTGATCCGGTCTGATCCAGTTTGATCCGATTTAGAACCAGTCTACACTGGTTAGATCCAGTGTGAACCACTTTCATCCGGTCTGATTCAGTTGGATCCGGTTTTGAACCTGTCTACACTGACTTGATCCAGTTTGATCTGGTCTGATCCAGTTTGATCCGGTCTGATCCAGTTGGATCTGGTTTAGAACCTGTCTACACTGGTTTGATCCAGTTTGAACCAGTTTTGATCTGATCTGATCCAGTTGGATCTGGTTT
>NW_004949316.1:26011-28324 GCF_000317375.1 Microtus ochrogaster | reverse complement strand
GTCTGATCCAATTGGATCCAATATAGAACCTGTCTACACTGGTTTGATCCAGTTTGATTTGGTCTGATTCAGTTTGATCTGGTCTTATCCAGTTTGATCCAGTTTTGAACCTGTCTACAGTGCTGTGATCCTGTCTGATCCAGTCTGATCCACTCTGATCCAGTTTGATCCGATTTGGAACCTGTCTACACTGGTTAGATCCAATGTGAACCACTTTCATCCGGTCTGATCCAGTTGGATCCGGTTTTGAACCAGTCTACACTGGCTTGATCCAGTTTGATCTGGTCTGATCCAGTTATATCTTGTCTGATCCGGTTGGATCCAGTTTAGAACTTGTCTACATTGTTTAGATCGAGTTTGATCTGGTTTAGAACCAGTCTACACTGGTTTGATCCATTTTCATACAGTCTGATCCAGTTTGATCTGGTTTAGAACTTGTCTACACTGGTGTGATCCAGTCTGATCCACTCTGATCCACTCTGATCCAGTTTGATCCGATTTAGAACCTGTCTACACTGGTTAGATCCAGTGTGAACCACTTTCATCAGGTCTGATCCAATTGGATCCGGTTTTGAACCAGTCTACACTGGCTTGATCCAGTTTGATCTTGTCTGATCCATTTAGATCTTGTCTGATCCGGTTGGATCCGGTTTAGAACCAGTCTACACTGGTTTGATCCATTTTCATCCAGTCTGATCCATTTGATCTGGTTTAGAACTTGTCTACACTGGTTTCATCCAGTCTGATCCAGTCTGATCCACTCTGATCCAGTTTGATCCGATTTAGAAACTGTCTACACTGTTTTTATCCGGTCAGAACTAGTTTGATCCGGTCTGATCCAATTGGATCTGGTTTAGAACATGTCTACACTGGTTTGATCCAGTGTGAACCACTTTCATATGGTCTGATCCAGTTGGATCCGGTTTTGAACCTGTCTACACTGTTTAGATCCAGTTTGAACTGGTTTGATCTGGTCTGATCCAGTTTGATCCGGTTTTGAACCTGTCTACAATAGTAAGATCCAGTGTGAACACGTTTCATCTGGTCTGATCCAGTTGGATCCAGTTTAGAACCTGTCTACACTGGTTTCATCCAGTTTGATCCGGTCTGATCCTTTCTAATCCAGTTTGATCTGGTCTGATCCAGTTGGATCCGGTTTATAACCTGTCTACACTGGTTTGATCCAGTTTCAACCAGTTTGATCTGGTCTGCTCCAGTTGGATCTGGTTTAGAACCTGTCTACACTGGTTAGATCCAGTGTGAACCAGTTTGATCCGGTTTAGAACCTGTCTACACTGGTTAGATCCAGTTTGATCCAGTCTTATCAGGTTTGAACCAGTTTTCATCCGGTCTGATCCAGTTGGATCCGGTTTTGAATCTGTCTACACTGGTTTGATCCAGTTTGATTCTGTCTGATCCAGTTCGATCCATTTTAGAACCTGTCTACACAGTAAAGATCCAGTTTGAACCAGTTTTCATCTGGTCCTATCCAGTTTGATCCGGTTTAGAACCTGTCTACACTGGTTTGATGCAGTGTGAACCAGTTGTATCTGTTCTGATCCAGTTGGATCTGGTTTAGAACCCGTCTACACTGGTTTGATCCATTTTCATCCAGTCTGATCCAGTTTGATCTGGTTTAGATCTTGTCTACACTGGTTTGATCCAGTCTGATCCAGTCTGATCCACTCTGATCCAGTTTGATCCGATTTAGAACCTGTCTACACTGTTTTAATCCGGTCAGAACTTGTTTGATCCGGTCTGATCAAATTGGATCCAATATAGAACCTGTCTACACTGGCTTGATCCAGTTTGATCTTGTCTGATCCAGTTAAACACAGTTTTGAACCTGTCTACATTGTTTAGATAGAGTTTGATCTGGTTTAGAACCTGTCTACACTGGTTAGATCCAGTTTGAACTGGTTTGATCTGGTCTGATCCAGTTTGATCCGGTTTTGAACCTGTCTACAATAGTTAGATCCAGTGGGAACAAGTTTGATCTGGTCTGATCCAGTTGGATCCAGTTTAGAACCTGTCTACACTGGTTAGATCCAGTGTGAACCATTTTCATTCGGTCTGATCCAGTTAGATCCGGATTAGAACCTGTCTACACTGGTTTGATCCAGTTGGATCCACTTTAGAACCTATCTAGCCTGATTAGATCCAGTGTGAACCAGTTTTCATCCGGTCTGATCCAGTTGGATCCGGTTTTGAATCTGTCTACACTGGTTTGATCCAGTTTGATTCTGTCTGATCCAGTTGGATCCGGTTTAGAACCTGTATACACTGGTTTGATCCAGTTTGATTCTGTCTGAT
>NW_004949316.1:24253-25911 GCF_000317375.1 Microtus ochrogaster | reverse complement strand
GGTTTGATCCAGTTTGATTCTGTCTGATCCAGTTGGATCCGGTTTAGAACCTGTATACACTGGTTTGATCCAGTTTGATTCTGTCTGATCCAGTTTGATCCGTTTTAGAACCTGTCTAAACAGTAATGATCCAGTTTGAACCAGTTTTCATTAGGTCTTATCCAGTTTGATCCGGTTTAGAACCTGTCTACACTGGTTTGATCCAGTGTGAACCAGTTGTATCTGTTCTGATCCAGTTGGATCCGGTTTGGAACCTGTGTACACTGGGTTGATCCGGTTTGGACCGGTTTGATCCGGTCTGATCCAGTTGTTATTGAACCTGTCTACACTGGTTAGATCCAGTTTGATCTGGTCTGATCCACCTGGATCTGGTTTATAACCTGTCTACACTGGTTAGATCCAGTTTGATCTGGTCTGATCCACTTGGATCTGGTTTATAACCTGTCTACACTGGATAGATCCAGTTTGAACCAGTTTGATATGGTCTGATCCAGTTGGATCCGGTTTAGAACCTGTTTACACTGGTTTGAGCGAGTGTGAACCATTTTCTTCCGGGCTGATCCAGTTGGATCCGGTTTTGAACCTGTTTACACTGGTTAGATCCAGTTATATCTGGTTTAGAACCTGTCTACATTTGTTTGATCCAGTTTGATCCAGTCTGATCCAGTTGGATCTGGTTTAGAACCTGTCTACACTGGTTTGATCCATTTTCATCCAGTCTGATCCAGTTTGATCTGCTCTGAGCCAGTTGGATCCAGTTTAGAACCTGTCTACACTTGTTTGATCCAGTGTGAACCATTTTCATCTGGTCTGATCCAGTAGGATCTGGTTTAGAACCTGTCTACACTGGTTAGGTACAGTTTGATCCAGTCTCATCCAGTTGGATCTGGTTTTGAACCTTTCTACACTGGTTAGATCCAGTCTGAACCGGTTTGATCCGGTCTGATGTGTTCTGATCCAGTTTTTGAACCTGTCTACCCTGGTTTGATCCAGTTTGATCCGATCTGATGAAGTTGGATCTGGTCTGATCCAGTTGGATCCGGTTTAGAACCTGTCTACACTGTTTAGATCCAGTCTGAACCAGTTTCATCTTGTCTGATCCAGTTTAATCCGGTTTAAAACCTGTCAACACTGGTTTGACCCAGTGGGAACCATTTTCATCTTGTCTGATCCAGTTTGATCTTGTTTAGAACCTGTCTACACTGGTTTGATCCAGTTTGAACCAGTTCGGTCCGGTCTGATCCAGTTTAATCCTGTTTAGAAATTGTCTACACTGGGTAGAGCCAGTTTGATCGGGTCTGATCCAGTTGGATCTGGTTTTGAACCGGTCTACACTGGTTAGATCCAGTGTGAACCAGTTTGATCCGGTTTTGAACCTGTCTACACTGGTTAGATCCAGTATGAACCATTTTCATCCCGTCTGACCCAGTTGGATCCGGTTTAGAACCTGTCTACACTGGTTAGATGCAATCTGATCTGGTCTGATCCGGTCTGATCCAGTTGAATCTGGTCTGATGCAGTTGGATCCGGTTTTGAACCTGTCTACATGGGTTCGATCCAGTGTGAACCAGTTTTATCTGTTCTGATCCAGTTGGATCCAGTTTTGAACCTGTCTACACTGGTTTGATCCAGTTTGAACCAGTTTTATCTGTTCTGAT
>NW_004949316.1:23294-24153 GCF_000317375.1 Microtus ochrogaster | reverse complement strand
TGAACCAGTTTTATCTGTTCTGATCCAGTTGGATCCAGTTTTGAACCTGTCTACACTGGTTTGATCCAGTTTGAACCAGTTTTATCTGTTCTGATCCAGTTTAATCCGGTTTAGAACATGTCTACCCTTTTTAGATCCAGTGTGAACCAAACCGGTCCAAACCAGATCAACCCAGTGTAGACAGTTTCAAAAACTGGATCAGACCGGATCAAACAATTTCGGACTGGATCACATCAGTGTAGACAGGCTGAAACACTGGATCAGACCGGATCAAACCGGTTCAAAGTGGATCAAACCAGTGTGGACAGGTTCAAAACTGGTTCACACTAATTCAAACTGGTTTAAAGTGGATCAAACCAGTGTAGACAACATCAAAACCGGATCAAACTGGACCAGACCGGATCAAACTGGTTCAAACTGAATCAAACCAGTGTAGACCGCTTCTAAACCAGTTCAGACTGGTTCAGACTGGATAAAAACAGTATAGACAGGTTCAAAACTGGATCAGACAGGATCAAACTTGTTTAAACTGGATCCAACCAGTGTAGACCGCTTCAAAACTGGATCAAACTGGATCAGACCGGATCAAACTGGTATAAAGGGGATTCATCACCATGTAGTCCATTTTCAGTATTTAGGGCAATGACCAAAATTAAATAATATAAAATTGTTTATAAATTAATTATTAATTAAAATGATGAAAAAATAAAATTCATCCTAGAAAAAAATAAGCTCGCGATTAATAAATTCATATCGCAAACAGTTTTTATTTAAACACAAATATTTCAATAAAGAAATTATTAATAAACTTATTTGAAGAACTATGATAAAATATATATAAAATATATGATATATATAA
>NW_004949316.1:22578-23034 GCF_000317375.1 Microtus ochrogaster | reverse complement strand
AAAAGGAAAAAAAGAAAATAAATATAATGTAATATAATATA
The DNA here is from genome assembly GCF_000317375.1 of Microtus ochrogaster. Lineage (NCBI taxonomy): Eukaryota > Metazoa > Chordata > Mammalia > Rodentia > Cricetidae > Microtus > Microtus ochrogaster. The sequence continues at coordinate 22,993 of NW_004949316.1, read as the reverse complement.
TAATATAATAATGTTAATAAAAAAAGAAAATAAATAAATAAATATAATATAATATAATAATGTTATGTATCTTCACACAGGCGATGAATCCACACACAAAAATTTGCAATTTTTTTTATTTGAAATAGACGTCTCTGTACGACCTTAGATTTCCCCTCAAATCGAACACACTTTATCCACTGGCTCTATTCTTATTTTTTCCCCATATCATTTTAATTAATAATTCATTTATAATCAATTTTATATCATTTTATTTTGGTCATTTCTATTTCAATGATTGACTTAATTAGTATTCTTATGACATATTTCATTTTTATCCAATTGTTTCCTCTGTCATCATTATAAATTTAATTTTTATGACATAATTATTTCTTTTTAATAATAATATTTATTTTTTCCTCGTTCTAGGATCCGA
>NW_004949316.1:19891-21956 GCF_000317375.1 Microtus ochrogaster | reverse complement strand
AATCATTTAATAAATAATAAATAAAATAAATAAATAAACCATAAATGATCGGGTCACTGTCTCGGCTCTCTTGCAGGCGCCATTTTCGGCCCAAGCCCCGCCCCTCCGCCGCAGCCCCGCCCTCCTGCACCACAGTTCGCATTACGTCATCACTGCCCCTCGGCCCCGCCCCCTGTCCCTCAGCCCCGCCCCTCCGGCCCTCGGCCCCGCCCACCGACGCAATGTATTAATTTCCTTATGATTTTATTTGATTTGAGTGTAGATGGGTTCTAAATCGGATCAAACTGGATCAGAGTGGATCAGACTGGATCAGACGGGATCACACCAGTGTAGACAAGTTCTAAACCAGATCAAACTGGATCAGACTGGATGAAAATGGATCAAACCAGTGTATACAGCTTCTAAACCAGATCCAACTGGATCAGACTGGATCAAACTGGATCAAACAAATGTAGACAGGTTCTAAACCAGATATAACTGGATCTAACCAGTGTAGACAGGTTCTAAACCGGATCCAACTGGATCAGCCCGGAAGAAAATGGTTCACACTGGATCAAACCAGTGTAGACAGGTTCAAAAACTGGATCAGACCCAATCAAACCGGTTCAAACTGGATAAAACCAGTGTAGACAGGATCAGACCAGATCAAACAAGTTCAAACCGGATCATACCAGTGTAGACAGGTTCAAAAACAACTGGATCAGACCGGATCAAACTGGTTCAAACCGGATCACCCCAGTGTAGACAGGTTCGAACACAACTGGATCACACCAGATCAAACCGGTTCAAAGTGGATCAAACCAGTGTAGATGGCTTCTAAACTGGATCAAACTGGTTCAGACTGGATAAAAACAGTATAGACAGGTTCAAAACTGAATCAGACTAGATCAAACGGGTTTAAAGTAAATCAAACCAGTGTAGACTGCTTCTAAACCAAATCAAACAGGATCAGACCGGATCAAACTGGTTCCAACTGGATCAAACCAGTGTAGACAGGTTCAAAAACAACTGGATCAGACCGGATCAAACGGGATCAGACTGGATCAAACCAGTGTAGACAGGTTCAAAAACTGGATCAGACCGGATCAAACAAGTTCTGACTGGATCAAATCAGTGTAGACAGGCTGAAACATTGGATCAGACCGGATCAAACCAGTTAAAACTGGATCAAAACAGAGTAGACAGGTTCAAAAACTGGATGAGACCTGATCAAACTGGTTTAAACCAGATCAAACCACTATAGACAGGTTCAAAAACTGGATTAAACCGATTCAAACTGGATCAACCCAGTGTAGACAATTTCAAAAACTGGATCAGACCTGATCAAACCGGTTCAAACTGGGTCTAACCAGTGTAGACAGGATCAAAAACTGGATGAGACCGGATCAAACCTGTTCAAACTGGATCAAACCAGTGTAGACAGGATAAAAAACTGGATCAGACAGGATCAAACCGGCTCAAACTGGATCAAACCAGTGTAGACAGGTCTAAAAACTGGATCAGACCGGATCAAACCGGTTCAAACCGGATCAAATCAGTGTAGACAGGTTCAAAAACTGGATCAGATCCGGATCAAACTGGTTCAAACCGGAATAAACCAGTGTAGACAGGTTCAAAAACAACTGGATCAGACCAGATCAAACCGGTTCAAACTGGATAAAACCCGTGTAGACAGGTTCAAAAACAACTGGATCAGACAGGATCAAACCGGTTCAAACTGAATCAAACCAGTGTAGACAGGTTCAAAAACTGGATCAGACCGGATCACACCGGTTCAAAAAGGAGCAACCCAGTGTAGACAGGTTTTAAAACTCGATCAGACCGGATCAAACCGGTTCAAACCGGATCAAACCAGCTTAGCCCAGATCAGAATGGATCAAACTGGATTAGACTGGAACAAACCGGTTTAGTATGGATCAAACTAGTTTAGATCGGTACAAACTGGTTTAGACTGGTTCAAACCCGGGTTAAACAGGTTTAAACAGCATAAAACCGGTTTAGACCGGTTCAAAACGGTTTAGACTGGATCAAAACAGGATCAAGCTGGTTCAAACCGGATCAGAAC
>NW_004949316.1:18024-18486 GCF_000317375.1 Microtus ochrogaster | reverse complement strand
GATCCAGTTTGATCTTGTCTGATCCAGTTGGACCCGGTTTAGAACCTGTCTACACTGGTTTGATCCAGTCTCAACAAGTTTCATCTTGTCTGATCCAGTTTAATCCGGTTTAGAACCTGTCAACACTGGTTTGATCCAAATTGATCTGGTCTGTTCCAGTTGGATCTGCTTTAGAACCTGTATACACTGGTTAGATCCAGTGTGAACCTTTTTTTTCCGTTCTGATCCAGTTGGATCCAGTTTTGAACCAGTCTACACTGGCTTGATCCAGTTTGATCTGGTCTGATCCAGTTAGATCTTGTCGGATCCTGTTGGATCTGGTTTAGAACCTGTCTGCACTGGTTTGATCCATTTTCATCCAGTCTGATCCAGTTTGATCTGGTTTAGAACTTGTCTACACTGGTGTGATCCAGTCTGATCCAGTATGATCCACTCTGATCCAGTTTGATCCGATTTAGAACC
>NW_004949316.1:14679-16886 GCF_000317375.1 Microtus ochrogaster | reverse complement strand
GACCTGGTTTTGAACCTTCCTACACTGGTTGGATCCTGTCTGATCTGGTCTGATCCGGTCTGATCCAGTTGCGTCCGGTCTGATCCAGTTTGATCGGATTTAGAATCATATGTCTACACTGGTGCGATCCAGTTTGATCTTGTCTGATCCAGTTGGATCTGGTTTAGAACCTGTCTACACTGGTTAGATCCTGTTGGATCTGGTCTGATCCAGTTGGATCCAGTTTAGAACCTGTCTGCACTGGTTTGATCCAGTTGGATCCGGTTTTGAAACTGTCTACTCTGGTTAGATCCAGTTGGATTCATTTAAGAACCGGTCTACAGTGGTTAGACCCAGTTTGATCGGGTCTGATCCAGTTGGATCCGGTTTTGAACCGGTCTACACTGGTTAGATCCAGTTTGATCTGGTCTGATCCAGTTTGATCCGGGTTAGAATGTGTCTAAACTGGTTTGATCCAGATTGATCTGGTCTGATCCAGTTTGATCCGGTTTTGAACCAGTCTACACTGGTTAGATCCAGTTTGATCTGGTCTGATTCAGTGGGATCCAGTTTAGAACCTGTCCACACTGGTTTGATCAAGTTGGATCTGGTTTAGTACCTGTCTACCCTGGGTAGATCCAGTGTGAACCATTGTCATCCTGTCTGATCCAGTTTTATCCGGTTTTGAACCTGTCTACACTAGTTTGATCCAGTTTGAACCAGTTTGATCTGGTCTGGTCCAGTTGGATCCAGATTAGAACCTGTCTACACTGGTTAGATCCAGTTTGATCCAGTTTGATAAAGTCTGAACAGGTTTGAACCAGTTTTCATCCAGTCTGATCCAGTTGGATCCAGTTTAGAACCTGTCTACACTGGTTAGATCCAGTTTTATCCAGTCTGATCCAGTTTGATCTGGTCTGATCCAGTTGGATCCGGTTTAGAACCTGTCTACACTGGTTTGATCCAGTGTGAACCACTTTCATCTGGTCTGATCCATTTGGATTTGGTTTAGACCCTGTCTACATTGTTTAGATTCAGTTCAATCCGGTTTAGAACCGTATGTCTACACTGGTTTAATCCAGTGTGAACCATTCTCATCCGGTCTGATCCAGCTGGATCCAGTTTTAAACCTGTCTACAATGGTTTGATCCAGTTTGAACCATTCTGATCCGGTCTGATCCAGTTTGATTGAGTCTGATCCAGTTTGATCCGGTTTAGAACCTGTCTACACGGGTTAGATCCTGTTGGATCTTGTCTGATCCAGTTGGATCCTGTTTAGAACCTGTCCGCACTGGTTTGATCCAGTTTGAACCAGTTGGATCCGGTCTGATCCAGTTTGATCCAGTTTAGAGAATGTCTACTCTGGTTAGACCCAGTGTGAACCAGTTTGATCCGGTTTTGAACCTGTCTACACTGGTTAGATCCAGTTGGATTCATTTAAGAACCGGTCTACACTGGTTAGACCCAGTTTGATCGGGTCTGATCCAGTTGGATCCGGTTTTGAACCGGTCTACACTGGTTAGATCCAGTATCAACCATTTTTATCCGGTCTGATCCAGTTGGATCCGGTTCAGAATCTGTCTACACTAGTTTGATCCAGGTGATCCAGTTTGAACCAGTTTGATCTGGTCTAATAAAGTTTAATCCTGTTTAGAACCTGTCTACACTTTTTTGATCCATTTTGAACCAGTATGATCTGGTATGATCCAGTTGGAACCAATTTAGGACCTGTCTACACTGGTTTGATCCAGTTTGATCCAGTCAGAACTAGTTTGATTTGGTCTGTTCCAGTTTGATCTGGTTTAGAACCTGTCTACCCTGGTTAGATCCAGTGTGAAACACTTTCATCCGGTCTGATCCAGATAGATCCTGTTTAAAACCTGTCTACACTGGTTTGATCCAGTTTGATCTTATATGATCTAGCTGGATCTGGTTTTGAACCAGTCTACACAGGTTTGATCCAGTTTTAACCACTTTCATTTGGTCTGATTCAGTTTGATCAGGTTTAGAACCTGTCAACACTGGTTAGATCCAGTTAGAACCAGTTTGATCCGGTCAGATCCAGTTGGATCAAGGTTCGAACCTGTCTACACTAGTTTGATCCAGGTGATCCAGTTTGAACCAGTTTGATCTGGTCTGATCCAGTTTGATCCGGTTTTGAACCTGTCTACACAGGTTTGATCCAGTTTGAACCAGTTTGATCTGGTCTGATCCAGTTGGATCCGGTT
>NW_004949316.1:13371-14579 GCF_000317375.1 Microtus ochrogaster | reverse complement strand
CCTGTCTACACTGGTTTCATCCAGTTTGAACCAGTTTGATCTGGTCTGATCCAGTTGGATCCGGTTTAGAACCTGTCTACATGGGTTAGATCCAGTGTGAACCTGTTTGTTCTGGTCTGATCCAGTTGAATATGGTATAGAACCTGTCTACACTGGTTTGATCCAGATTGATCTGGTCTGATCCAGTTGGATCAAAATTAGAACCTGTCTACACTGGTTAGATCCAATTTTATCCAGTCTGATCCAGATTGATCTGGTCTGATCCAGTAGGACCCGGTTTTAAACCTGTCTACACTGGTTTGATCCAGTGTGAACCATTTCCATCCGGTATGATCCAGTTTGATTGAGTCTGATCCAGTTGGATCTGGTTTAGAACCTGTCTACACTGGTTAGATCCAGTTTGAACCAGTTTGACCTGGTCTGATCAAGTTCGATCCAGTTTAGAACCTGTCTACACAGGTTTGATAAAATTTGAACCAGTTTTCATCGGGTCTCAGCCAGTTGGATCCGGTTTTAAACCTGTCTACACTGGTTTGACCCAGTTTGATCTGGTCTGATCCAGTTTGATCGTGTCTGATCAAGTTGGATCTGGTTTAGAACCTGTCTACACTGTTTAGATCCAGTTTCAACTGGTCTGACCCGGTCTGATCCAGTTTGATCCGGTTATGAACCTGTCTACACTGGTTAGATCCAGTGTGAACCAGTTTGTTCTGGTCTGTTCCAGTTGAATATGGTATAGAACCTGTCTACACTGGTTTGATCCCTTTTGATCTGGTCTGATCTAGCTGGATCTGGTTTAGAATCTGTCTACACTGGTTTGATCCAGTTTGATCCGGTCTGATCCAGTTGTTACCGGTTTAGAACCTGTATAAACTGGTTTGATCCAGTTGGATCCACTTTAGAACCTATCTACCCTGATTAGATCCAGTGTACACCAGTTTTCATCCGGTCTGATCCAGTTGGATCCAGTTTTGAACCTGTCTACACTGGTTTGATCCAGTTTGATTCTGTCTGATCCAGTTCGATTCGTTTTAGAACCTGTCTACATAGTAATGATCCGGTTTGAACCAGTTTTCACCTGGTCCTATCCAGTTTGATCCAGTTTAGAACCTGTCTACACTGGTTTGATCCAGTGTGGACCAGTTGTATCTGTTCTGATCCAGTTGGATCCGGTTTGGAACCTGTGTACACTGGGTTGATCCGGTTTG
>NW_004949316.1:9053-9534 GCF_000317375.1 Microtus ochrogaster | reverse complement strand
GATCTGGTTTATAACCTGTCTACACTGGTTAGATCCAGTTTGAACCAGTTTGATTTGGTCTGATCCAGTTGGATCCGGTTTAGAACCTGTCGACACTGGTTAGATCCAGTGTGAACCATTTTAATCCGGTCTGATCCAGTTGGATCCGGTTTAGATCCTGTCTACACTGGATTGATCCAGTTAGAATCAGTTTGATCCGGTCAGATCCAGTTAAATCCAGCTTAGAACCTGTCTACACTGGTTAGATCCAGTTGGATCTGGTTTAGAACCTGTCTTCACAGTAATGATCCAGTTTGAACCAGTTTTCAACTTTTCTGATCCAGTTGGATGCGGTTTAGATCCTGTCTACACTGGTTTGATCCAGTTTGAACCAGTTTGACCTGGTCTGATCAAGTTCGATCCAGTTTAAAACCTGTCTACACTGGTTTCATCCAGTTTGAACCAGTTTGATCTGGTCTGATCCAGTTGGATCCGGTTTAGA
>NW_004949316.1:6752-8796 GCF_000317375.1 Microtus ochrogaster | reverse complement strand
AGTTTGATCCGGTTTTGAACCTGTCTACACTGGTTAGATCCAGTATGAACCATTTTCATACGGTCTGATCCCGTTGTATCCGGTTTTGAAACTGTCTACTCTGGTTAGATCCAGTTGGATTCTTTTAAGAACCTGTCGACACTGGATTGATCCAGTTCGATCCGGTCTGATTCAGTTAGATCTGGTCTTATCCAGTTTGATCCAGTTTTGAACCTGTCTACAGTGCTGTGATCCCGTCTGATCCAGTCTGATCCAATCTGATCCAGTTTGATCCGATTTAGAACCTGTCTAAACTGGTTAGATCAGTGTGAACCACTTTCATCCGGTCTGATCCAGTTGGATCCAGTTTTGAAACAGTCTACACTGGCTTGATCCAGTTTAATCCGGTCTGATCCAGTTTGATCTGGTTTAGAACCTGTCTACACTGGTTTGATCCAGTTTGATTCTGTCTGATCTAGTTCGATCCCTTTTAGAACCTGTCTACACAGTAATGATCCAGTTTGAACCAGTTTTCATCTGGTCTTATCCAGTTTGATCCGGTTTAGAACCTGTCTACACTGGTTTGATGCAGTGTGAACCCGTTGTATCTGTTCTGATCCAGTTGGATCTGGTTTAGAACCAGTCTACACTGGTTTGATCCATTTACATCCAGTCTGATCCAGTTTGATCTGGTTTAGATCTTGTCTACACTGGTGTGATCCAGTCTGATCCAGTTTGATCCGATTTAGAACCTGTCTACAATGTTTTTATCCGGTCAGAACTAGTTTGATCCAGTCTGATCCAATTGGATCCAATATAGAACCTGTCTACACTGGTTTGATCCAGTTTGATCCGGTCTGATCCAGATGGATCCGGTTTCGAACCAGTTCAGAACCTGTTTATACTGGTCTGATCCAGTTGGATCTGGTTTGAAACCTATCTACACTGGTTTGATGCAGTGTGAACCATTTTCATCCGGTCTGATCCAGTCTGATCCAGTTGGATCCTGATTGGAACCTGTCTACCCTGGTTTGATCCAGTTTGATCTGGTCTGCTCCGGTCTGATCCAGTTGGATACGATTTAGAACCTGTCTATACTGCTTTGATCCAGTTTGATCCGGTCTGATCCAGTTGGATCCGGTTTAGAACATGTCTACACTGGTTTGATCCAGTTTGAACCAGTTTGATCTGGTCTGATCCAGTTTGATCCGGGTTAGAACCTGTCTACACTGGTCAGATCCAATTGGTCTGGTCTGATCCAGTTGGATCCGGTTTTAAACCTGTCTACACTGTTTAGATCCAGTTGGATCCAGTTTGGAACCTCTCTAAACTGGTTAGATCCAGTGTGAACCATTTTCATCCGGTCTGATCCAGTGGGACCCGGTTTAGAACCTGTCTACACTGGTTTGATCCAGTTGGAACCAGTTTGATCTGGTCTGATCCATTTGGATCCAGATTAGAACCTGTCTACACTGGTTCGATCCAGTTCGATGTGGTCTGATACAGTTGGATCTGATTTTGACGCTGTCTACACTGGTTAGATCCAGTTTGATCTGGTCTGATCCTGTTTGATCCGGTTTACAACCTGTCTCCAATGGTTTGATCCAGTGTGTACCAGTTTCATCTGGTCTGATCCAGTTTGATCTGGTCTGATCCAGTTGGATCCAGTTTAGAAATTGGCTATACTAGTGAGATCCAGTTTGATCGGGTCTGATCTAGTTGGATGCGGTTTAGAACCTGTCTACACTGGTTTGATCCAGTTTGAACCAGTTTGATCGGGTCTGATCCAGTTGGATGCGGTTTAGAACCTGTTTACACTGGTTTGATCCAGTTTGATCCGGTCTGATCAGGTCTGATCCGGTTGGATACGATTTAGAACCGTATGTCTACACTGGTTTGATCCAGTGACAACCATTTTCATCCGGTCTGATCCAATTTGATCTGGTCTTATCCAGTTAAATCCAGTTTAGAACCTGTCTACACAGGTTTGATAAAATTTGAACCAGTTTTCATCCGGTCTGAGCCAGTAGGATCCGGTTTTAAACCTGTCTACACTGGTTTGACC
>NW_004949316.1:4908-5631 GCF_000317375.1 Microtus ochrogaster | reverse complement strand
GTTTGATCCAGTTTGAACCAGTTTGATCTGGTCTGATTCTTTTGGATCCAGTTTGAAACCTGTCTACACTAGTTTGTTCCAGTTTGAACCAGTTTGATCCGGTCTGAGCCAGTTGGATCCGGTTTAGAACCTGTCTACCCTCATTAGATCCAGTTTGAACCATTTTCATCCAGTTTGATGCAATTCGATCCGGTTAAGAACCTGTGAACACTGGTTTGATCAGGTCTAATCCTGTTGTGTCCGGTCTGATCCAGCTGGATCTGGTTTTGAACCTGTCTACACTGTTTAGATCCAGTTCAATCTGGTTTAAAACGTGTCTACACTGGTTTGGTCCAGTGTGAACCATTTTCATCTGGTCTGATCCAGTTGGATCCAGTTTTGAACCTGTCTACATAGGTTTGATCCAGTTGGAACCAGTTTGACATGGTCTGATACAGTTTAATCTGGTTTAGAACCTGTCTACACTGGTTAGATCCAGTTTGATCTGGTCTGATCCTGTTGGATCCGGTTTAGAACCTGTCTACACTGGTTAGATGCAGTTTGATCTGGTCTGATCCAGTTTGATCCGGGTTAGAATGTGTCTAAACTGGTTTGATCCAGATTGATCTGGTCTGATCCAGTTTGATCTGGTTTTGAACCAGTCTACACTGGTTAGATCCAGTTTGATCTGGTCTGATTCAGTGGGATCCAGTTTAGAACCTGTCCACACTGGTTTGATCAAGT
>NW_004949316.1:2767-3495 GCF_000317375.1 Microtus ochrogaster | reverse complement strand
GAAGGCATGGTGGTGGTTAGCAGGCGATAAATAATAAATAATAAATAAATAATAAATAATAAAAAACGCATCGCGGTTGTTAGCGGGCAATAAATAATAAATAATAAATAATAAATAATAAATATTAAATATTAAATAATAAATAATAAGACATGGCGGCTGTTAGAGGGCAATAAATAATAAATAATAAAGAATAAAGAATAAGAAGGCATGGCGGTTGTTAGCGGGCAATAAATAATTGATAAGTAATAAGTAATAAGTAATAAGTAATAATAAGGAGTGGCAGTGGTTAGCGGGCTATAAGTAATAAATAATCAATAACAATAATAAATAATAAGAAGGCATGGCGGTGGTTAGCGGGCAATAAATGAGAAATGATAATAAAAAATAAATAATAATAAGGCATGGCGGTTATTAGCATAATAAATAATAAATAAGAAATAAGAAATAAGAAGGCATGGCGGTTGTTAGCATAATAAATAATAATTAATAATTGATAATAAATAATTAATAATTAATACTAAGTAATAAACAAAGGCATGGCGGTGGTTGGTGGGCAATAAATAATTAATAATTAATAATAATAAATAAGAGGGGGACCGGAGGCCGCGGTTACCTGAGTCGGGCACGGATGCGGAGCGCAGCGTCGCCTCCTTGTGGAGCTGGATCTCCTTTAGTGCAAATATGGACGTAGCTGGGGGGACAGAGACGTGGGAGGGGAGGAAACA
>NW_004949316.1:0-1099 GCF_000317375.1 Microtus ochrogaster | reverse complement strand
TGCGTTGGAGAGGAGAGAGTGGATTGGTCTCAAACAAAAATAAATAATGATAAAAATGAATAATAGAAATAAATAATAATAAATATTGCATACCTAATAAATAAACATAAAATTAGAATATTGCATACATAATAAACATAAAGATTAGCATATCGCATGCATAATAAACATAAAATTAGAATATTGTGCCCATAATAAATAAATATAAAATTAGAATATTGTATACATGATAAATAAATATAGAATCAGAATATTGCACACATAACAAATATAAAATCAGAATATTGCACACATAACAAATATAAAATTAGAATATTGCAAACATAATAAATATAAAATTAGAATTTTGCACGCATAATAAATATAAAATTTGAATATTGCAAGCATAACACATAAATATAAAATTAGAATATTGCATACATAATAAATATAAAATTAGAATAATGCATACATAACAAATAAATATAAAAATAGAATATTGCATGCATAATAAATGCATATACAATTAGAATGTTGTATACATGATAAATAAATATAAAATTAGAATATTGCATGCATAATAAATATAAAATTAGAATATTGCATATATAATGAATATAAAATTAGAATATTGCATGCATAACAAATAAATATAAAATTCAAATATTGCATGCATAACAAATAAATATAAAATTCGAATATTGCATGCATAATAAATGCATATAAAATTAGAATATTGCATGCATAATAAATACAAAATTAGAATATTGCATGCATAGTATATAATTAGAATATTGCACGCATAATAAATAAATATAAAATTAGAATATTATGCTCTCTCACCTGCAGCAGCTTGGAGAGGAGGTCGGCACCTTCGCTGTCCAGTCTGAGGTGAAGATAACGGGGGACGCACTTGACCCCCGACCCTTGACCTCTGACCTCAACCCCCGACCCCCGACCCCCCGTCCCGTCAGCCTCACCGGGGCGCGTGGCTCAGCAGCGCCTCCGCGCGGTACTTGGGGTAGTTGTGGGTTCGAAACTCCTCGTTGGAGAGGATGCCGGGCCACGTCTCCTCCGTCGGGGTGCCTGGGGCGGACGAAAATAAAATATAAATAAATAA
>NW_004949315.1:114010-122504 GCF_000317375.1 Microtus ochrogaster | reverse complement strand
GGGGGAGGGGGGGAGGAGTGGGAGGCTGGGAGGAGGCGGAAAAAATTTTTTTCTTTCTCAATAAAAAAAACAATAATAAAAACAAAAAAAAATAAAAATAAAAAAAAGAGAAAAAAAAAGAAGAAACTGAGAAACAAGGAAAAAAAAATAAAGGCTGCTGCAGAAGCAGTGGCCTAGATTAAAAGTGGATCTTTCCACCTCATAAGATTATAATTAAAATCAGGCTTTCCCACCAAATAATTATTTAAGAAAAATTTCTTACAGGTGTACCCAAACTCTTGTTGATTAGTTAATTTCAGATGCAGTAAAGTTGACAACCAAAAATCGCTCTCAAAAAATCTATATCAAATTTTGCTTTAACTCAGTCAATAGTTTGATATTGTCTGACTTTTGGGAGATTTTCCTGTATTTCTCCTAAAGTAGTGGCCTTGACCCAAGTGTCACTGACAAGGGCATATGTGCACCATGTGTCTGCAGAAAAGATGTCAAGGACTATTGTGTCATGGAGTTGATACACTGTCTTCACTGTTTTTACAATGGGTGTATAAATGATTGTGGCAGCTCCAAAGGTAGTTTTATATGTGCGGCATTGCTTCAACTTAGGAATGAGGAGAAGGCACGAAAATCCAAGTTACCCATCCTTTTGGCACTATGTAAAGCACAGCTTATTTTTGTCTTTGCATCTGATTGAGAGGTTTTTAGAAAGCACACATGGTCTCTGTGTAATTTGGTTCACCAATGACGCTTTAAATTTCCTGACTCTATCAGTGAGACAGGAGAATCAGACCCAGAATGGAAGGGCTGTTTTCCAACTCGCTTTCCTTCCATGACTCTGCAGGATTTCTTGTTTCTCTATCTGACCCCCAGGAAGACTTGTAGTCTGCAAGGAAGATGGCCCCGAATCTGCAATATGGGTTTCAGTGATTTATTGAGCAGTTCAATATATGCCTAGACATATATCCCATTCATAAAGAGTCAGGGAATTTAAAATCTGGATGGAGCAGCTGAAGGTAAGCTTCCTTCTATGTGGGGAGTCATAGCCTAGTGTATGTAGCTCCCTCTAGGCTCCTCAGCCACCCAGTCTCAAAATTCATTTGGATCACACAACTATTCATCGCCGTTGAAAAGTTAGTGAAATAAATATGCAGACAAGATTGCAGAAGGTCCTGAATCATGGGCTAGGTGTGTGGAAGTGAGCAGGTATAGTAAAGCACGTAGGATCTGTGCTTCCCCTAGGCTATCAGTTCAGGCCACTGGCTTGGGATCCCATTGGTTTCTCTTCTAGCCTGAGCTCATATATAAGCATGCACTGTTGAGGCTGAGCCTTGAGTGCCCTGTCCTGCTCTCTTAACCTGGGATCCCACTGCCATGGGGAAGGACTTCCTGTTGCTCCTGCTGGGCCTCTCCCTAGTGTTGGGCTTCCTGCAAGGTGACATCCTGGCAGATGGAAGGGGTCATTGCTGGTGGACAGACATCCTTGGAAGGGCATTGGGTTTGGTAGGTCAGGAATAAGATGTAAGACCTGACTACTTTTATATTTGGACCCCACAGCCTTCATCTTCATTTCCTCACCTTTCCATCCTTCCCTTCCTTCTGTTGTACACAGTATGGGCTTCTTCAATTCTTCCTCTTTGTCATGCCTCTGCTTCTGGTATTCTTTCTCCGGGTTCTTTATTTTACCTCCTTGTTCTTAGCAAACAAGCATTCTTATTTCCTCCAGCTTACCTGTGTATAGGCCTAAAATTATATTGGAAATGACTTAAGGAAGGTTTATGACAGGATAGAGATAAGAAAGTGATGGGAACACTCATCTGTTCATAGGAGGTAGACTCAAGCTCCCTACGCCAGAGCTTTGACCTTCCTCCTTACAGCCATTCACAGTGTCTGTAGTGGAGAAACTTGGCTCTTCTCAAATCCCCTCCTAGTGTTCAAGGTCATGGGTTACCCAGTGGGGTCACCTTAGTGTACGTTCAGCTCTTGGTCATTGTTTCTTTTTCATTGATGTCAGATTCTCTTGTCAGATTCTCGACTTGCTGCTCTGAATGAACCTCTTATTGTTGATTTGCCTTTTCAGCTCTGACATGTTTGCAGTGTGACAAGTTAAACTCTGATGGAGAGTGTGAGAAAGGAGAAAGCACGTGTGAGGCTAAAGGCGACCAGGAATGTGGCATACTGGTAGTTTCTTGAGGTATGTGAAGACTGGGGAGATCCTGAGTGAGCATGTCTGCTGTTCAGGAACGAATCATCCCTTTTTACACTCCTGGGGAGAAAGAAGAGACTGTGAAAAGCTGTGTTTCTGTGTAAATTCAGGAGAAGGCTCCTTTCTTTTGGTACTGGCTACCTGTCATTCTTTGCCAGATAGATAAATTTTATTTTGAGAGGGGGTCTCTGCATGGCCTTCATAGCTTTCTAGAAAACATATTCAGGGATGTGAGAATTTGAACTAAAAAATTCCAGTCAGTAATTTGGGAATGGGAGGCATGGCTGCAAGCCAGATTACAGATTGATAGATGATAACTATAATCACCTCTGTGTGGCTGGCATACATTTCACCAGGGAGCCTGATTCTCCTCATTTTCTGAGACTCTGTTTTTGTAAATATTTAGGTATGACCATTGTTTTTTTTTTTTTTTTACAGGTTATGATATCCTGTTTGGGCAGCAGGATTGCTCTTCTAATTGCTTAAATAAGACTTTCACACATTATAACCTAACACTGGATTTTTCCTGTTGTCATAACCAATCTTTGTGTAATGAGTTTTAGAGGCTGGGCATTTCCTTGCCCAGTTCTGCTGCAGGTGAGTCCTTATTCCTTCCCTGTGCTCTCAAGGCTCATTATCCTGAACCATCTATTCCCTGCACTGCCCAAGCCCTGACACCTGCCTAGATCAGCATCAGCTGTTGATAGGTCAATAGTTCATTTGGGAATAGAGCAATGCTCTCTGCTCCCCATCTCCCAACTGCTTCTGCCTTTCAGATTCTTGTTTCCTTTCTTTTCTTCCTCTATCCTTCAGTTACTAACATATTTACCACAGTTTCCCCCTTTCCTCTCACTTTTACTTTTATCAAGACTGGTTTTTACTTGTCAGCGTGACAGATTTCACACCCCGCATTATGAACCTTCAGATTGGTGGCGCCGCTTCTGCTAAGGTTCTAGCAAACATTAGCTCCAGTATCTCACTTCATTGTTCATTGAATGGAAGACATATGCTATCCAATTTCTCACTGCTGTGACCTTAGTAAAATAGTATAGTAGAGCAATGATGTATTTTAGTTTATGATACTAGAGATTTTTATCACGTTGGGTAGGATGTAGAGGACCAGAGCTATTCACATCATGGCGTGTAGGCTACATAGCTGAGCATAGTAGGAAGGGACCAGGACAGGAAACACCCTCCAAGCCCATGGTCCTTGCTTTCTCCAATCCAGTAATATGCCTAAAATTTGAATGTATTTATGGCTGCAATAAATTGATTATGCCAGAGATTTCATATCCTGTATACGGCATAATAACCAGGCTAGCTTAATATGAAACAGCAAATTTGAATGAAGGGATAGCTTACAACACTAGGGATCCAGCGATGGGCAGGAAATATGAAAAAAGGACCTGCGGGGCTCATGCCCGCCAGATTTATCTGTAAACATTAGCCCGAGGCGAACATGCCCCCCATTGGGCTGGGCTTTCTTTCCCCTACGATATCCTAACCGTGTCTAGAAATGTGACCGACACACCCAGAGCAGTGTTTGAGGAATCTCTTAGTTCTCCTCCATACAGTCAGGTTCACAGTTAAGATTTGCCATCACATGGGCTGCAGTCACGTCAGCTGCACAGCATCCAAGTCTATTTTGTGTATGGATGGAAAGACAGCCCAGTTTAGCTTTATTCGTGGTACATTACATAAATTTGAAGTTGATGTTGTTTGCATTTTATTTTTATATTTTTTTCTAGCACATTGCATACTAACCTTAGAAAACACAGAGAGTGCTGTCCAAGGAAACATGGCTAGTAATCCCATCCCACCCTGCAAAGACACAGCTTGTTTACCTGTTCAGGCATATATTTGAAAGTTTAAACATCAGTAGTAAGTTATGCTGTGTATTTCCACAAGTTTACATAGAAATATTTATACACTTATAAATATTCAAATCATTTTAATCTTGTTTTTCAGTTCTGTTCACTGAGTCCTGGCTCTGGAGCATGAGAACAAGCATTCTACTCCTGACTTTGTTATGAACCTTGTTATATATTGGTCTTTCCATCATATACCTTACATGTCTTTTGTACTCTAAATGTATCTTACTATATTGTATTGGATACTCTGACATTTACCTTTAAAAGTTTAATTTGTTAATTCTTAATAGTTGTTTAGATTACTTTCAATTAAAGGCACTTACATATATTTATTTTGTGTGTGTTTCCAAGTCAACATGCCATGACATATATGTGGAGGTCCAAGGTAAACCTGAGGGGTCAGTACTCTCTTTCCACCATGTTGGTTATGAAGGCAGAACTCAGTGGTCAGATGACTTAGTGGTCAATGCACTCACACTCTGTGTCATGTTATCTCTCCTCTAGTTTAAAACCATACGATTAGGGGACCACTGGATAAAGTTAATTGTTTCTAACCCTGATGACCTGAGTTCATTTCCTGGGACCCACATCATAGAATGAGAAAATGGGCTTATACAAGTTCTTCTCTGACCTTTACATGCTGACCATTGAAGGACAGGGACACACACACACACACACACACACACACACACACACACCTACATACACAGCAAAATACACAGACAGACACACAATAAATGCAGTGAAAAACGAATACAATTAGAGCATTATTTATTTATTTATTTATTTATTTATTTATTTATTTATTTATCCCTTTCCACATTCCCTCCGCTACCCTACCCTTCCATTCTCCTCCACCTTTAACCCTTTCTGTACCATTGTTCTCTTTCAAACCTTGATACCACTGCATTTTAATTTTCTTCCCTTGAAGTCCCCTCTCCCATGGCCTTTATTAATTTCCTGATATTGTGAGTGTTCCAAATGGAGTGCACATGTCTGTAGAATCAGAGCTAACATCAACAAATGAGAGAAATTAAATACCAAGGTAATAAAACTGCCAATCAACAAGAGGGTAACTGAAATGAATAGATAGTATGCAAAAAGAAGGGGGAGAAAGACGAAAAAGGAAAGGAAGAAACACAAATGGCCAATAACCTTTTAAAAAGTGTTGAAGACTAGGGAGCAGGGATGGCTCTCCTTAGGAACCTGCAGTAGAAGAAATAGTTATGAAATGTGAGGACCAAACAAGGACGAGGAGGGAAGTGTTGGTCAGGGAGGGAATTCTGGGAGTGACAGCTTTTGAGGGGTCAATTGGAAGCCTAATTCAGCAGAAACTTTCTATACTATATATGTGTGTGTGTGTGTGTGTGTGTGTGTGTGTGTGTGTATGCGTGTGTGGTATGAAGGCAAGCTAGAGGAAATTGCCAAATACAAACGATAGGGAGACAGAACACCAACTGTACATCTCTCATCACCAAATACAGTTTCCCTTATTGGGAATGGATTACACCTAATTGAGTTGTTTGACAAAGGGGTTGCATGGTGTGGCGGTCTGAATGAAAATGGCTCTCATAGACTCATAGAGTGGCATTATTAGGTGGTGTGGCCTTGTTGTAGTAGGTGTGGCCTTTGGAGCTTTCAAATGCTCCAGCCAGGCCCAGTGCCACTCTCTCTTCCTGTTGCCTGTCCATATAAATGTAGAACTCTCAGTTCCCCCAGTACTATGTCTGCCTGTGCACTGTCATGCTTCCCACCATGGTAATAATGAACTAAACCTCTGAAAGTATAACTCACCCTCAATTAAGTGTTTTTCTTATTAAGTGTTGCCACAGTCATGGGTCCCATCACAGCAATAGAAATTCTAACTAAGCAAATGGGAACCTCTAAACATCCCAGCCTATTGCCAAGTTTGGTGGCTCTCTATGAACTGATGATAAGGCCGTATTAATGAAGACAACATCCACATGACTTGTTAACCATGGAGAAATCAAGCTAGTGCGTACCTAGAGCCTTCACCCCTATGGACTAGTATGCATGTTACAAGAAGGCACTTTGCATGCTAGCAAATGAGAAAGGTAAATGCTAACCCAACTACAAATACTTTTGTCTACAAGAGAGTCTGCTTGCAAGATGTGCTGCTGCAATAGTGGAGTAGCAATACACTACTGCAGCCTACAGTTCACAACCCTAGAGAACCTAGACAACAAAGAGGACCCTAAGGAAGACATACATGGATTTAATCTACATGGGCAGTAGATTACAACATCTCTTGAGTAAACTGGGAACATGGGGACCTTGGGAGAGGGTCAAAGAGGAGGGGAGAAGATGTGAGGGTAGCAGAGAAAAATGTATACTCCAATAAAATCAACTAAAAAAAATAAAAAAGGTAAGCTACTGCTTGTGGGAGTAACCAACCAATATTTGATTAGGTTTAAGTTTTTCCCACTCCATTAGATGGAGCCATACCCAATGCTGCTTGGGTGGCCAAAAACCTGAGATTTGATATGTGAGGGACCTGGGGAAAACCAAATACAACTGCTCTGCTAAACCTTCCTAATGCTGCAACCCCATACCACAGTTCCTAATGCTGTGGTGACCCTCTACCATGAAATTATTTCCATTGTTACTTCATAACTGTAATTTTCCTATTGCTATGAATCATAATGTAAATATCTGATATGCAAGTGCTGTGGAAGGGTCTTTTGACTCCCAGAGGGGTTATGACCTCACAGGTGCTAAAGGAACTTACAATAAACAACTTTAATGACATTCTGCTAAATTCATAGACCTGTCCTTTTCTCAGCCATCATCAGAGGCCCTCATGTCCTTCTCTGGTTTATAGCCTCATTTGGCTTCAGCATTTTTCTGTTTAGGATCTGTCTGAATGAATTCTTTATCTGAATGAATTCTTTATTTGAAAGAGTGGGTTATTAAAGTCACTAACTATCATCGTGTGCAGGTTACTATGTGATTTTAGCTGTAGTTGTGTGTCTTAGTTAGGGTGTCTATTGCTGTGAAGAGACACCATGACCATGGCAACTCTTAAAAGGAAAACACTTCATTGAAATGGTGCTCTGCAGGGAGCCGGACAGGATCGCCATTACAAGATGGCTTGACATCCTGTCTTGTTGGAAATAAACAACTCTTTATTTGGCTATGCCTTTGGAGCTGCGTGTCCCCCGCTTCCCGCATGCGTGGAGGATAAGGGTCCTTGGCTTATCCCTAGGCAGTCTGGTGTCAGCTGATGGTGGCAGCCAATCACAGGGCGACCCGTGTGCCAATTCCCTATATAAGCAGCTGCCTTAGTGCTCTCAGGCGCCCCTCGCGTTCTGCTCTACCTCAACCAAGGGCACTCCATTAAAGCGTGATCTGAGAAGAATCCTCGTGTGGTGGTGGTTCTTTCTCGCTGGTCGAGAAGTTCGCCACAGTGCTCTATCGCCAAAGCTCCTAAGACCCTGTCAAATAGCACTGCCAACTGTGGGACCAAGTGTTCAAACACATGAGACTGTGAGGTACCCTTATCATTGAGACCGTCACATTCTGTCCCTGTCCCACATAGTTTATGCCCATGACATTATCTGAAATACATTTGGTCCGACTTCAAAAGTCCTTTTAGTCTTTGACAGTCTCACACTATTCTATAGCCCACTCTCTTCAGGCACTCTGATAACTATGACCCCTTCAAAAACAAACAAGCAAACTAAAACCCAAATTACATAATCCAGCAGCACAGACTGTGTGTTCCCATCCCTGAAGGGAAGAATAGGAGCAGAGCAAGGATAGATCAGACCAAGAAAGACCTAAATCCAGCAGAGAAGACACCAAATCCTGTAGCCCCTTAACAACAGCTGGACCTTCAGGTTCAAGGGCTTTCATGTGTCTGCCAGTCCACCTTTGCTGACAGCAACACACATCTCTCTTATGCACTGGTTCCACTCCTTACACACAGTTTTTCAAAGGAGATGTCTCAAGTCTCTCTGTTATCCCCAGTCTCTTGGACATTCTGTGAAGCCCCATGTTCTTCTCTAATAGCTTCACACACTATTCTCTCAGGGCCTCCTTGCAATAGCTCCATCCCTGCCACATGCCTGGACTGAACAGCATTCTTAAACTACGCAGGAAGAACATACGACCCCTTCAGTTGGGTATCTTTCATGTCTGCAAAGCCAGTACCGTGTCCTTGACAGTGCCAAGCTCAGCTGCCTGTGGTGGAACCTAATACCCTGGATCACAGTTGCAGCAGCTTCTGTCAGCTGAAGCCAGTAAAAATTCACCAGGCATTTGCTGTCTGGGAGTAAGGAACTCTTGGGGTTTCTGTCAGAGTGGGAGGCTTCACTGGGCAAGGACTAGTCCTCAGGCCCCTTTCCCTGCTGTTCCAGGGCAGACAAGGAGGCCTCTCTTTAATGCTGTGACTGATGTCTTA
>NW_004949315.1:74425-85801 GCF_000317375.1 Microtus ochrogaster | reverse complement strand
AACCCCTTTCTCAAAAGGTCAGAGATTAAAGGTTTTAACCCTCTGAGGCTTTGGGAAGAGAGGGGGTACTGAGCTTGGGTGATGTACTCGGTGGGGTTTTTCAATTGAATAACCACAGGTGAATGGTGTTTAGCGATGGCGGGATTCTAGGTGTCCCACACGAGAGGGTCCACTTGGGAGGCTGGAATAGGAAAAGACATGTTAGTATCAGAAGATCGCAGGGCCAAGAGAAGAAGCAGCTGCGTCACCGATGAATCTGGAACCAATGGAGTGGAGGGTGCAAAAGAAATGAAGGCTCCTAACTTGGTCAGAAGATCTCTTCCCAAGAGTGGGACTGGGCAGGATGGCAAAACTATGAATGAGTGAGTAAGAAAAATGCCTCTAAATACACAATTGAGAGGTGGAGTTTGATGAGGTAGATAAGGCTGCCCTCCTACAATAGGGGAGTTTGAGGGAGAGGTTGGCCCCCAGAATTCTCTTAGAACCAAATACGTTGCTCCGGTATCCAAGAGAAATGAAATAAGACGACCTGAAACGGTAAGGAGTACCCGTGGCTCCCGGTTGCAGATGGGTGTGGCGGTTGGGTCGATGGAGCCCGGGGACCGTCAATCTTCCAGGGCCAGGCCCAATAAGTCGGCCTGGGGAACCTCTGAGCCGGTTGCCCCCGCATTGTCGAACGCACGAGGGCAGTCCACGGCCCAGTGGCCCTCCCTCCGACATTTAGGGCAGGGGCCCCGTGGGCTGCGATGGAGATTGGGGCACCCTTTTGCCCAGTGACCTGGCCTACCGCATTTGAAACATGGGCCGGGTGGCTCACACGGGGGCGGGGGAGCGGGGCAGACAGGGCCGGCGGTGGAGTCCATTGTCTCAGCTGGTCGGGCGGGCGCAGTAATTATGTGGCAGCGATTTTTGGCTTTTTCGTTCCTTGAAAGCCGTCTCCAGGAGCTCTGCCGGTGGAGTTAGGGGACCCTTCTCCATATGCCTAAATTTTGCACTGATGTCTGGGTAGGACTGGTTAATAAAATGAGACATTAGAAACTGTCTGCCCTCAGTAGATTCTGGATCCATAGTTGTGAACTTTAATAGACCCTTGGTTAATTGGTCAAGAAAAGCAGAAGGATTTTCCTTAGTATCCTGGTAAAGTTCTGTGAGCTTAGAATAGTTTACCGGTTTAAGAGCAGCTTTGCGGAGTCTAACCATGAGGCAAGTTATGAACCGGTCCCTAGCCAGAATTCCCCCTGGCGAGTTATAGTCCCAGTGGGGCTCCTGGTCTGGCACTACCTCCGCCCCCGGGGGGTGGGAGACCTGGGTTTGGTGAACCTCATCGGTGTACTGTCTCCCCTGCTCCCAGACCCATCTGCGCTCCTCGGGGAGTAGGTTATTAAATAATATTGTGTACACATCGTGATATGTCAAATCATAGGATTGGGTTAAAAATTGAAACTCTGTCGTGAAATTGGTGTGGTTGGCCGTGTATGACCCCAACAACTTAGAGACTTGAGACAGTTCTGATAGGGCAAATGGTACATGGACTTTCATTAAACCCTCAGTAGCAGCCACCTCTCGCAAGGGCAGAACTGTGGCTGGCTTAATTTGACTAGCGGCAGCCTCTGCTGTGGCCTGCGATGCGCTCGCTGTGGCCTGCGAGCACGTTAGGGGCAGGGTGAATTTTGGGGCAAGATGGCAGATGGGGGTGGAGCTTAAAGGCACTCTGGAGGACCGAGGGGGCTGGGGTGGGGGAGGGGAAGACAGGGAGGAATCCAATGATGCTTCCGGGTGTCTGTGACGGAAAGAGACTGCTAATTGTTTGCGCCGCCTGGTACGGGAGGAATTTGGAGGCGTATCAGAAAGGCTGGATGAGGACCCCGAACTCTGGTGAGAATGGGAACTTTTTGGAGAAAGAGACCTGGATCTAGAGGAATGTTTATGCAGCGGGGAACGGGAGAGAGACCTGAAAGTGGAACGGTTAGAGGCATCATGGGGGGAAGATTTAGGTGAGCCCTTCCGGTATCCGGAACCTGTTGAAGGAAGAGAAGCGGTTAAGTTGTCGCGAGACCGGACGGGGCGGGAGGGGGTGGTCCCTTGAGGCCGGAAGAGCAGAGGCTCATCCGCTGGATCCATCCTCATGGCTGGAGTGGAAGGTTCCTGTGGGGCAGACATTGCTAGGAACATGTGAGCAGGAGGGCATTGTGAAGTTGTAGATGGATCAGTTTTTAGGGCCGTATAAAAGAAAGCCATTACGTAAGCCATTTCCTTCCATTTAGCAGCCCGGTGACAAAAATTGGCCAGCTCCCATAAAATATCGAGGTCAAATGAGCCCTGGGGGGGCCAGCAAAAACCATCCTCTAGCTTATATCAGGGCCAGATTTTGGAGCAGAGACGCGTCAGCGTCTTTAACTTGATAGAGGGAATCAAAGCATGAGGCTTTAGAGATTCCAGGAGTTGACCGAGGGGGGAGTTTGGACAAATTGGCTTTGAATTTTTAGTTCCCATGGTTAATCAGTAAATCCGCTTGCAGAAAGCGAGCGGGACGGCTCGAGCCCAGGTGTCCCTGAGCCCCGAGAAGCCGTGCTATTGGCAAAATCGACCCGAGCCTAGCTACCAGCAGGAAATCCTGGCTAGGAGGGGAAGATTAAACCTTTTGGGGCTGACCGTTCAGCCGAGAAGAGGTGCCCGTCCCATGATGAACCCGCATGTGAAAGAAAGAGGAGAAAGGAGGAAAAAAAGGCAGAAGAGGCCAGGAACACCGAATTCCTGGCGGGAAGTTGGGGACACCGAATCCCCAATTTGCAGGCGGAGCTATGGTCAACCAAGGAAGGAAGGGGGTAGAGAAAAAAGGGGGGGGGGGTAGACAACTCAACCCAGAACGCGCTAGAGAAAGCTGGCCAGGCGTTCCCTAGGCGGGACAGGGAGAGAGCCAGCGGGGGAAACTCATGAATTGGTTGGCTGTGGGCAGGTCCCCGGTTGTAGACTTCGTTCCCGGGAAGGAGGTCGTCCGGCACTCCGGGAGGCGCGCCAAAGGCCCAAAGGCTGGGCCTCAGGTGGAAGGCCCGGGACAGGAAGTCCCCGAGTCGGCACCAATTGTTCTTCTTAAAAAATACTAGCAGACTGTTCTTCTTAAAACACGGGGCAGAGGACAGACACACACGGCGGAACAAACACAGACATGACACGGCGGCTCCCACGTGGGTCCACTTTAATGGGGGAGGGGAACACAAGAGGACGAGGGGGGCGTGCAGGACACAGGAGGGAAGGCGAACAAGAGAGAGAGCCTCGTGTGGTCCTGCCTTTTTAACGGGGAGCGCAAGGGTGTCTGGGAAGGATGTCCCATACCTGTGCGCAGGTGGTGTGCGCACAGGTATCCATAGTCCAGGAGGAGTCTGGGAGTTGTAGTTTCCAAAGGAACAACAGTGACCTTTGGGGTAGGTTGTGTGATGAGACTGGTCATTCCAATACTCATTTGTGCAGGTGTGATCATCCTTGACCAAATAATTCTTTAAGAATAGATCATTCCGCAGCTGTCCATTTCAGACTAGGCTGTAGCAGATGCTGCAGAAACTGAAATTGCAAAATCCCTGAGATTTTATTTTATTTTTTTGTCATATTTTCGTCTAGAGTCTAAACATGGAAATTCCTTCTTTAGAGAACCAAGATGGGGAAAAGCATCAGGCAATGGGATATCTTCTAAATTTCCTAAGTATGGCACCTTTTAGTTTTCAGGCTAGATATATGTCGTAGCCACCTAGAAAGCAGTGACACTCCAGTGTGGTCCCTTAATTGAACAAGTGATAAGCTGATGATTGAGTAGAATAGAGAATTTCTAGGGTCTGTGGAATTGTGTCTTCTCAGGCATTTGCAGAAGCCATCAGAAGGTGGGAGGGACAGTTCAGAAGGCTGTCCACAGTTAGCTTCCAGGTCTCTTCAGGCACAGGCATTGCTTTTGATCTTTATCCTTTTACCATGCATTTAGCCTCTGGTAAATTTTCTTATTCTTTGCTTTTTGAATTTTGAGACATGGCTTCACATTGTATTCTTTGGTAGCTCAGAAATCCCAAAACACACGAGGCTGCTCTGAATGCACAGAGTTCTGCTCTCCTCTACCTTACAAGGGCTAGAATTACAAAATGGAACACTATATTTGGAATGAATAAATATATTTTTCAAGTTAGTTTTTTTTTTATAATTTCACTTTCTGTTGTTTTAGCAATATTCAACCTGTGCCACCACATACTTGCTGTCCATCAAGTGGTCTCTAGTTCCATAATTTTTCCTACTGTAAGTAGATGTAGTTCCGAGCACATCTGAGGTAGGCCAGGCCTGTCAATGTTGTTTCATAGCCCAGAAGGATTAACTGGTTTTCAACCTTGGGTGGATTTATAACACACACTCCATCAATGGTTAATGAGTTCCTGCAGTTCTTCCTGTGTAGTGTTCCCAGTTCTCTTAGGAAAATACTAGTGTATGACCAGTGATACATGGGAGATTAGATCAGCTTCCCAGGAAACTGCAGACAACTGCAAAGCTGATCAGGATGCATTCTTACTGCAGTATTGAAGCTGTTCCATGTCCATGCCAGCACTTGGCACTGTCGGCCATTGGTGTGTTTGTTCTCTTGTTTCAGCCATTCTAGTACATGAACAGCGGTTGAGTTTTCATGTCACTATGGAAGGGACACTCAATGCCTTTCACTTGTTCACTTACTACCAGATCTCCCCCTTAGTCAAGTCTGTCCTGATTGTTTAAGTCAGATTTGTTAACTAGAGAAAAATCCTTCACATATTCTGATCAAGCTCTTAGATTCTTCCTATACCTTCCTGAATATTTAACAATGTTTTAATTTTAATTTTAATAATATTGTTTTTAGTTTCTTCAGTTTTAAAACACTCTAATGAAATATGTCTTAGCTAATGGAAGTGTTTATTTCATCTCATAATTATAACACATCATCAATTTCTCTTCTGAGTCCTATGGAGTGAATGTGTATCCTATACCAAAATTATATGTTAAAATTGAATTCCTGATGGTCTATGGATGTGATTAGGTCATAAGTGTGGAGCCCTCAAAATGAGATTCACTCCCTCATCCAAGACCCAGACACAGGGACTTCATGTTCTCTCTTCCATTGTGAGGTCATGGAGAAGGGGTTGTTTATGAACTGGGAAATGCCCTCACCAGAACCTGAATCTACTGAGACACTCATCTTGCATTTATTACCCTTCAAGAGAAATAAATATCTACTTTTCACAAGCTGTCTATTGTGTAGATTTTCTGTTCAGGACTAGCATCCTAAAAGGACTAAGCACATGATTTTTGTATTTAATTTGAGAATTATTTTCTGAATGCAGAGTTCTTAAAGAGCACAACTATTTGGGGCTGGAGAGATGGCTCAGTGGTTAGAATACTGGTTGCTTTCCAGAGTAAGAGGGCTTGATTCTCATCATACACATGGCCATTCACAGTCACTTGTAACTCCAGTTCCAATGGATCTGATGCCCTCCTCTGGCCTCCAAGGGCACCAAGCATACATGTGGTACACAGACATAGATGCAGAAAAAATGTCCATACATATAACATACTAAACAAACTGTTTTAAAAATATAGCTATTCATTTAATTAAATATTTGACTTCAAGTTAAATATTTAAGTCTGACACATTTGAGTTAATTTTTATCTATCATCTAAAGGGTGGGCCAATAGTCTTTTACTTATTTAAAATTTTCCAATATACTTGGAGGTCCTTTTTAAGTCATTTGGGGAGGAAAATCACCTAGGTATTACCTAGCTGTCAATTATACATGCTAAAATACCAAACCTGTTAGCAAAATGTTCCTTTTAGTTGAAGTAGTGGCATTAATTAATTTCTGATTAAACTGAAGGTTGTTCCTCAGAAGAGAACCTATGCCTGTTTCTCTAACTTGGTGTAAATCTTGTATCTTAGGAGGTCATAGGCCTAAGGGTATTGTTTTATTAGTGAATATTTGATAAAACGGCCTCCCTTCTCCATCCTTCCATCCCAGTTCCTTTCTCCCATTCTCCCCTTCCACCTTCCAATCCCCTCCTCCTCTGTCTCCATCCAGAAAAGTCCTGGTCTCCTATGAGTATCAATGACATATCAAGTTGCATTAATACTAAGCCCCTTCCCATGTATTAAGGCTAGCCAAGCAGTAACTAAAAGAGTCAGAGAGAGAGAGAAAGAGAGAGAGAGAGAGAGAGAGAGAGAGAGAGAGAGATCTCTTGTTCCCAATCTTAGGAGTCCCATAAGAGGGCCAATCTATACAACTGTAACATATATGCATAGTGCCTATGTGAGTCTAATGAAGATGTTCTGGTTTTCAGTTCAGTCTCTGCGAGCCCCTGTCACCCAAGTAGGTTGATTGTGTGAGCCTTCTTATGGTGTCCTTGCCCCTCTGGCTCCTACACTCCTTTCTCCTCCTCTATACAAGAATTCCCTAACTCTACCTAATGTTTGACTGTGGGTCTCTGCATCTGCCTCCATCAGCTCCTGGGTGACATTTGGGACAAGCACCAATCTGGTCAAAGGAGATGGCCAGTTCAGGCTACTTACCCACTATTGCTAAGAGTCTAAGCTTGGTTCTTCCCCCACAGACTTCTGGGGGGGGTGTTGTTCCCTGAACCAGGTTTCTGCCCAAACCTGAAATGACCTATAACAGTCCCCTCAGCACTCTCCTCCGTGCCCCTCCTCCCCCCGGCAGATGGCTCATGTTCCCATTTCCACTTTCCTTAGTCTACTCATGAAATCTCTTCCAAATCCCCCTCTCTGGGAGATCTGTGTGATCCTCATGAACTCTACTTGTTACTTAGTCTCTCTGGGTCTGTGGATTGTAGCATAATTACCCTTTATTTTGCAACTAATATCCATTATTGAGTGAGTGCATACCATGTTTGTTGTTATTGGTCTGTGTTACCCCACTCAGGATTATTTTTTCTAGTTCTATCCATTTGTCTTCAAATCTCCTGGTGTCCTTGTTTTAAGAGCTCTGCAATATCCCATTGTAAAAATGTAACACATTTTCTCCATCCATTTTTTAATAGAAGAACATCTAGTTTGTTTTCAGGTCTCAACTATTGCAAATATAGCTGCTACAAACATAGATGAACAATTGTTCTTGTCGTAAGATTGAGCATCTTTTGGGTATATGCTCAAGAGTGGTATATCTGTTTCTTGTGATAGGTTGATTCCCAGTTTTCTGAGGAACCATCATACTGATTTCTAAAGTGACTGCACAAGTTTCCACTTTCACCTAAAATGGAGGAGTGTTCCCCTTGCTTTACATCATCTCCTACATGAGCTGACAATTGTCTTTTTGATCTTATCCATTCTGACAGGTGTGAGATGAAATCTCAGAGTCATCTTGATTTGCATTTTCCTGATAGCTAAGGAAGCATCTCCTTATGCATTTCTTGGCCACTTGAGATTCTTCTGTTGAGATTTCTCTTTTTAGATCTGCACTCTATTTTTAATTGGATTGTTTGGTTTGTTGATATCAAATTTCTTAAGTTCTTCATATATTTTGAAAATCTGCTATGTGTCAGATGTCAGGTTGATGAAAATATTTTCTCATTGTCTAGGTTGCTGTTTGGTTCTATTCATGGTGTCCTTTGTCTTACAAAGTTTTTCAGTTTCATGAAGTCTCATTTATTCAATGATGATCTTAGTACCTGTGCTATTAGTGTTCTGTCTAGAAAGTTTTCTCCTTTGCTAGTGCATTCAAGATTATTTCCTGATTTCTCCTCTATTGGGTTCACTGTATCTAGAGTTTATTGAGATCTTTGATTCCCTTGGACTTGAGTTTTGTGCAGCGTGATATAGATTGACTTACATTCTTTGACATGCTGACATTCAAAGGGTGCTCGTTTGTTTTCTGGCCACCCACAGTGAAATAATCACACAGTAACTCTATAATACTGTTTGGCCCATAGCTTAGCATATGTCTAGCTAGCTCTTACATGTTAAATCAGTATGGGAGATGCTTCTGTCTGTGTGTTGCTTTTCTTGGTTAATGAATAAAGAAACTGCCTTGGCTGGTTGATAGGGCAGAACTTAGGTAGGTGGGGAAGATGGAACTGAATTCTGGGAAGAAAAAGGCAAAGTCAGGGAGATGCCATGCTCTGCCACTGGAGATAAATGAGCTAAAATTTTGCTGGTAGGCCATGACCTCATGGTGAGATACAGATTAATAAAAATGGGTTAAATTAAGATGTAAGAGTTAGCCAACAATAAGCAAGAACTAATGGGCCAAGCATTGTTTTAAGGAATACAGTTTCTGTGTGATTACTTTGGGTCAAAGCTAGCTGGGCAGCTGGGAACAAACAAGAGGGCCCTACTCCTACAAATTGGCATCCAAGTGACCAACTAAATCCATGGGAACCAACAAGCACCCTCCATGTAACTTTACATTAACTCATTCCTATTATTGTATATTTTACCACGAGGCTTGTGGTTTACTGGTAAGGTTCCCAGGCATCTGTCTCCTTCAGCAGCTACATGGCATCTATTTGACTTTGCCTACTTTCTCCCTGCATTCAGTTTAGTTTTCCTGCCTGGCTTAATTCTGCCCTGCCACAGTACCAAAACAGTGTTATTCATTAATAAAACACATTCACAGCATACAGAGGGGAATCCCATATCACCTTCCCTTTTTTGTCTAAATAAAAAGGACGGTTTTAACTTTAACATAGTAAAATTATATATAACTGAACAGGCATTAAGCAAGAATTAGTTACAACATTTGTATCTACTTTATTTTTTATTATAACTTAAGGAAAATTAAAATTATAACTATCTATTTTTAACTCCATCAAAGACCCCAGAAGGCTATAATATTACCTAAGTTAACAGAAAGTACATTGCAAGCAACTTTATATTAGTCGGGGTTCTCTAATGAAACAGAACTTATAGAATAAGGACTTATTAGAGTAGCCAACAGGATGAGGTCTAGCTAGTTCAACAGTGTCTTTCCGTCTACTAACAGAAGGTCTAAAAATTCCGTAGTTGCTCAGTCCATGGTGCTGGATGTCCCAGTTGGTCTTCAGTGTACTCTAGATTCCCAAAAATGTAGACTCTAGTGCCAGGAAGGAATGGACTCACCAGTGAGAGTGAGGGCAACCAGACAAAGAACAATGGCTTCCGTCTTTTACTTCCTTTATATAGGTTGCTCCAGAAGGTGTGGCCTAGATTAAATGTGGATTTTCTCACGTCAAAAGATCAGGATTAAAATCAGGCCTTTACACTTCCAATTACTTAATCAAGAAAAATTCCTCATAAGTGTATCCAACTCAACTTGGTGTTTAGTTAATTCCAGATGTGGTCAAGTCTACAATCAAGAATAGCTATTAAAAGGTCTACATCAAAGTTTGATTTAGGTCCTTAAATAGTTTGATATTGTCTGACTTTGGGGAGATTTTCCTCTACTTCTCCTGAAGCAGTGGCCTTGAAATACCAAGTGTCATTGAGGAGGACACATGTGCACCAAGTGTCTGCAGAAAGGATGTCTATGTTTGAAGGACTGTTGTGTCAGGGAGTTGACACACTGTCTTTACAATGGGTGTATGAACAACTGTGGCAGCTCCAACTTGGGAATGAGGAGAAGGCAGATAACTCAAAGTTATTTGGTTTTGCTTCTTTCTCCAGATCATTGGTGCATTGGTTCAAAAGGGTGGAGGGAACAGAATTGGGAAACAGGGTTCTGGTGTCTGTGTGTCTGACTGAGCCAGCCCTCTAGGAGAACACTTCAGTGAATCAGCTCAGCTTTATTCCAGGGTACAGGAAGCATATAGGATTGGGGAGCCTGGGGACAAACCCTAATTCTCATTAAGTGGCATGCTCCTATCACAGGCTTCGTATGTGGCAGTGGGGCGCTAGATCAAAGCTCCTAGCATAAGACTTAGTTACCCTGTATGCAGGTGGGGTGGCTTCTAATGGGAAATGGCGCCTGGGGTCACCCTAGAGATAAGTCAGGAATCTGGGCTTAAAGACAGCTTTAAGATAAAGTCAGTCCTCCAGGGGCCCACAGATGTTCTCCAGATAAGGGCAGGTAAAGAGCAGGAGTCTCACTGGGACTGTGGAGAGAGTCCCAATGGCTTTGAGATTGTAAAAAATCTGCCAGATCATGATAGACTGTGACCTCTGATCAGCCAGGCCTTCCAGCAAAGTTACCCATCCTTATGGTGCTAAGTAGGCACAGTTTTCTTTTGTCTATGACCCTGGTTGGGAGGGTTTTGGGAATCACACATGGTCTCTGTGTGCATTTGACTTCATCAGTGGTGCTTTCAGTTTCCCGACTTCATCAGTGGGACAGGGAAGCCAGACCCAGAACAAAAGCCTCTTTTCCTATAACGCTTTCTTTCCATGACCCTATAGTTCTTCTTGTCTTTCTATCTGACACCCAGGAAGGTTACTGCAGTCTGCATGAAAGATGCACCCCAATCTGCAATTTGGGTTGCAATGATTTATTGAACAATTAAATGTATACCTAGACATATATCCCATTCACAAAGT
The DNA here is from genome assembly GCF_000317375.1 of Microtus ochrogaster. NCBI lineage: Eukaryota > Metazoa > Chordata > Mammalia > Rodentia > Cricetidae > Microtus > Microtus ochrogaster. Next base: position 75,282 of record NW_004949315.1, on the reverse strand, counting down.
GTCAGGGAATTTAAAATCTAAATAAAGTTTAGTTCATGATTTTAGAGTTTTTCATTACATTAGAGAGGATGCACAGAACCAGAGCTATTCGCTTCATGGCGTGTAGGTCACATAGCTGATCATCGTAGGAAGGGACCAGGAAAGGATACACCCTCCAGGTCTATGGTCCTTGCTTTCCCCAATTCAACCTGTAAGGTTAGTAATTTGTCCAATATGTGAATGTATTCATGGTTTAAATAGTTTAATTAGGTCAGAGACTTCATATCCTAACCATGTCTAGAATTGTGACCGACACACCCAGAACTGTGTTTGAGGAATCTCTTATGAAGATAACAGTTTCTTTCTATGTGGGGAGTCATAGCCTAGTGTGTGTAGCTCCCTCTAGACTGACTCCTCAACCACCCAGTTCAAAATTCCTTTGATACCACAACTATTAATCCCTATTTGAAAGTTAGTGAAATAAATATGCAGACAAGAATCCAGAAGTCATCGAATCATAGCCCAGGGGTGTGGAAGTGAGCAGGTGTAGTGAAGCACGTAGGATCTGTGCTTCCCCCAGGCTATCTGCTCAGGCCACTGTCTTGGGATCCCATTGGCTTCTCTTCTAGCCTGAGCTCATATATAAGCATGCACTGTTGAGGCTGAGCCTTGAGTGCCCTGTCCTGCTCTTTGCTGCTCTCTTAACCTGGGATCCCACTGCCATGGGGAAGCACTTCCTGCTGCTCCTGCTGGGTCTCTCCCTAGTGTTGGGCTTCCTGCAAGGTGAGATCCTGGCATATGGAAGGGGTCATTGCTGGTGGACAGACATCTGTGGAAGGGCATTGGGTTTGGTAGGTCAGGAATAAGATGTAAGACCT
>NW_004949315.1:66564-73695 GCF_000317375.1 Microtus ochrogaster | reverse complement strand
TTGTCTTTGGATTCACCTTCTTATTTAGCTTCTCTAGGATTGCAAATTGTAAGCTCACTGTCCTTTAATTATGGCTAGAAACCAAATATGAGTGAGTACATCCCATGTGGAACTAGCTCTTGTAGAATAGGCTGTTCTCATACTCACAGAGTTCTGCCTGTCTCTGCCTCCTGAGTGCTGGTATTAAAAGCATGCACCACCACCTCCCAGCTTCATCTCCTTGTCCTTAACAAGCAAACATTCTCAATTCCTCCAGCTTACCTGTGTATAGGCCTAAATTTATATTGAAAATGATGGAAGTAAGGACCTTGACAGGATAAAGATAACAAAATAATGGGAAGATTTGTCTGATCATAGGTGGTAAACTCAAGTTCCCTACATCAGAGCTTTGAATTTCTTCCTCATAGCCCAGTCCTTTCACGGTGTGTGAACTGGGGAAACTTGGCTTTTCTCAAATCCTTCCTAGGGTCCAAGGGCATGGGCTACCCTTTAGAGGTCAGCTCTGCGTACATCCATCTCTTTCATTGTCATTGTTTTTTCTTCATTGATGATATCCACAGGCTCAGCTCTTGTCCAGTGCTTGGCAGGGTGTTCTGAATGAACCTCTTATATTTGATTTTGCCTTTTCAGCTCTGACATGCTTGCGGTGTGACTTACTAAACGCTGATGGAGAGTGTAAGAAAGGAAATAGCACGTGTGAGGCTAAAGATGGCCAGGAATGTGGCATATTGATAGTGTATAAAGGTTTGTCAAGAATGGGAGATCTTGGGTGACCATGTTTGCTGCTCAGGCATGAATCAGCCTTATTTACATTCCTGCAGACAAATCAGAGACTGTGGAGGGCTGTGTTTCTGGGTAAATTCAGGAGAAGGAGCCTTTCCATTGGGCACTGGTGGCCTACCATTCTATGCCAGATGTAGATTTGGGGGGGGCGGTTGGTGGTCTCTGCATGGTCTTTATAGCTTTCTGAAAACATATTCAGGGATGTGAAGATTTGAACTGGAAAATTCCAGTCAGTAATTTAGGAATGGAGGCATGGCTGCAAGCCAGATTACAGATTGATAAATGATAACTATAATCACCTTAGTGTGGCTGGGCATACATTTCACCAGGGAACCTAATTCTCCTCATTTTCTGAGACTCTGTTTTCATAAATATTTAGGTTTGATCATTGTTATTTTTCTTTTACAGGTTATGATATCCTTTTTGGGCAGCAGTATTGTTGTTCCAGTTGCTTAAATAAGACTATCACACATTATAACATAACACTGGATTTTTCCTGTTGCCATAACCAATCTTTGTGTAATGAGTTTTAGAGGCTGGGAATTTCCTTGCCCAATTCTGCTGCAGGTGAGTCCTTATTCCTTCCCTGAACTCCCAAGGCTCATGATCTTGAACCATCTATTCCCTGCACTGCCCAAGCCCTGACACCTGCCTGGATCAGCATCAGCTGTTGATAGGTCAATAGTTCATTTGGGAATAGAGCAATGCTCTCTGCTCCCCATCTCCCAACTGCTTCTGCCTTTCAGATTCTTTTTTTCTTCCTTTTCTTCATCCATCCTTCAATCAGTAATGGATAGTTGCCAAACTTTCCCCTATGCATGTCATTTTATTTTTATCAACAGTGGTTTAATATTAGTGAATGTCACAGAGCTCACATCCCTTTGTGAACCTTCAGGTTAGTGATGCCTCTTCTGCCAAGACTCTAGCAGACATTATTTCTAGTATCTCACCTCATTTTTATTTACTGAACAAAAGACATATACATTCTGATTTCTCACTGTTGTGACCTGAGTAAAACAATATAATGGAGAGATGATCAAGTTTAGTTTATGATTTTAGAGGTTTTCATCATGTTGGAGTGGATGTAGTGGACCAGAGCTATTCACATCATGGCGTGTAGTCCACAAAGCTGATCACAGTAGGAAGGGCCCAGGACAGGATACACCCTCCAAACCCATGGTCCTTGCTTTCTCCCATTCAGCCTGTAACTCTTCTATAACGTACCCAAAATTTGAGTGTATTTATGGCTTCAATAGACTAATTGTGTCAGAGACTTCATATCCTAACCATGTCTAGAAATGTAACTGACAAACCCAGAGCAGTGTTTTAGGAATTGTTGTGGGAGCTCCTCCCACTCCTTCAGCCAATAGCCGCTGAGGTACCAGTCCATTGGGGCGTGGTCTCTCTCCCTTTAAAAAAGCGGCCACTTCCCTCTCCCCTCTCTCACTTACTTCCTGATCCACTTCCAGTGACCTAGACTCCCTTCCTGATTGTACAGAGGGCTGTTGTCTGGGATGGTGATCTGTAAGTTTTTTTCCCTTTAAATAAATAACCATTCTATTAATCATAATTCCAAACTGGTGTGGGATTGTTGTGACTTACATCTTCGCTTTCAAGGAATCTCTTCGATATCCTAGATACAGTCAGGTTCACAGTTATGATTCACCATCACATGGGCTCTGGTCACGTCAACACCTCAGCATCCAAGTCTATTTTGTGTATGTATGGAAAGATGGCACAGTTTGGCTTTATTCCTGGTACATTACATAAATTTGAAGTTGGTGTTGTTTGCATGTTATTTTTCTATCATTTCTAGCATATTGCATACTAAATTTAGAAAACACAGACAGTGCTTGTCTAGTAATTCCATCCCATCCTGAATATACACAACATGTTTACTTTTTCAAGCATATAATCCAAAGTTTAAAAAGCATTAATAAGTTATGTGTATTTATATGTGTTTGCATAAGAATATTTATAAATTTAAAAATATTAAACATCATTATAATCTTGATTTTCAGTGCAGTCTACTGAGTCCTGGCTCTGGAGCATGAGAACAAGCATTCTACTTCTGACCTTGTCATGAAACTGACACCTTGGTCTTCCCATCATTTACCTTACAAGTCCTTTGTATTCTGAATGTATCTTACTGTATTATGTGGATACTCTGTCATTCTTGTGTACCTTTAAAAGTTTAATTTGTTAATTCTGAATAGTTGTCTAGATTACTTTCAATTGAAGATACTTACATATATTTGTTTGTGTGTGTTTCCATGTCAACATGCCATGACATATATGTGGAGGTCCAAGGTAAACCTGAGGAGTCAGTACTCTCTTTCCACCATGTTGGTTATGAAGGCAGAACTCAGTGGTCAGATGACTTAGTGGTCAATGCACTCACACTCTGTGTCATGTTATCTCTCCTCTAGTTTAAAACCATACGATTAGGGGACCACTGGATAAAGTTAATTGTTTCTAACCCTGATGACCTGAGTTCATTTCCTGGGACCCACATCATAGAATGAGAAAATGGGCTTATACAAGTTCTTCTCTGACCTTTACATGCTGACCATTGAAGGACAGGGACACACACACACACACACACACACACACACACACACACCTACATACACAGCAAAATACACAGACAGACACACAATAAATGCAGTGAAAAACGAATACAATTAGAGCATTATTTATTTATTTATTTATTTATTTATTTATTTATTTATTTATCCCTTTCCACATTCCCTCCGCTACCCTACCCTTCCATTCTCCTCCACCTTTAACCCTTTCTGTACCATTGTTCTCTTTCAAACCTTGATACCACTGCATTTTAATTTTCTTCCCTTGAAGTCCCCTCTCCCATGGCCTTTATTAATTTCCTGATATTGTGAGTGTTCCAAATGGAGTGCACATGTCTGTAGAATCAGAGCTAACATCAACAAATGAGAGAAATTAAATACCAAGGTAATAAAACTGCCAATCAACAAGAGGGTAACTGAAATGAATAGATAGTATGCAAAAAGAAGGGGGAGAAAGACGAAAAAGGAAAGGAAGAAACACAAATGGCCAATAACCTTTTAAAAAGTGTTGAAGACTAGGGAGCAGGGATGGCTCTCCTTAGGAACCTGCAGTAGAAGAAATAGTTATGAAATGTGAGGACCAAACAAGGACGAGGAGGGAAGTGTTGGTCAGGGAGGGAATTCTGGGAGTGACAGCTTTTGAGGGGTCAATTGGAAGCCTAATTCAGCAGAAACTTTCTATACTATATATGTGTGTGTGTGTGTGTGTGTGTGTGTGTGTGTGTGTATGCGTGTGTGGTATGAAGGCAAGCTAGAGGAAATTGCCAAATACAAACGATAGGGAGACAGAACACCAACTGTACATCTCTCATCACCAAATACAGTTTCCCTTATTGGGAATGGATTACACCTAATTGAGTTGTTTGACAAAGGGGTTGCATGGTGTGGCGGTCTGAATGAAAATGGCTCTCATAGACTCATAGAGTGGCATTATTAGGTGGTGTGGCCTTGTTGTAGTAGGTGTGGCCTTTGGAGCTTTCAAATGCTCCAGCCAGGCCCAGTGCCACTCTCTCTTCCTGTTGCCTGTCCATATAAATGTAGAACTCTCAGCTCCCCCAGCACTATGTCTGCCTGTGCACTGTCATGCTTCCCACCATGGTAATAATGAACTAAACCTCTGAAAGTATAACTCACCCTCAATTAAGTGTTTTTCTTATTAAGTGTTGCCACAGTCATGGGTCCCATCACAGCAATAGAAATTCTAACTAAGCAAATGGGAACCTCTAAACATCCCAGCCTATTGCCAAGTTTGGTGGCTCTCTACAAACTGATGATAAGGCCGTATTAATGAAGACAACATCCACATGACTTGTTAACCATGGAGAAATCAAGCTAGTGCGTACCTTGAACCTTCACCCCTATGGACTAGTATGCATGTTACAAGAAGGCACTTTGCATGCTAGCAAATGAGAAAGGTAAATGCTAACCCAACTACAAATACTTTTGTCTACAAGAGAGTCTGCTTGCAAGATGTGCTGCTGCAATAGTGGAGTAGCAATACACTACTGCAGCCTACAGTTCACAACCCTAGAGAACCTAGACAACAAAGAGGACCCTAAGGAAGACATACATGGATTTAATCTACATGGGCAGTAGATTACAACATCTCTTGAGTAAACTGGGAACATGGGGACCTTGGGAGAGGGTCAAAGAGGAGGGGAGAAGATGTGAGGGTAGCAGAGAAAAATGTATACTCCAATAAAATCAACTAAAAAAAATAAAAAAGGTAAGCTACTGCTTGTGGGAGTAACCAACCAATATTTGATTAGGTTTAAGTTTTTCCCACTCCATTAGATGGAGCCATACCCAATGCTGCTTGGGTGGCCAAAAACCTGAGATTTGATATGTGAGGGACCTGGGGAAAACCAAATACAACTGCTCTGCTAAACCTTCCTAATGCTGCAACCCCATACCACAGTTCCTAATGCTGTGGTGACCCTCTACCATGAAATTATTTCCATTGTTACTTCATAACTGTAATTTTCCTATTGCTATGAATCATAATGTAAATATCTGATATGCAAGTGCTGTGGAAGGGTCTTTTGACTCCCAGAGGGGTTATGACCTCACAGGTGCTAAAGGAACTTACAATAAACAACTTTAATGACATTCTGCTAAATTCATAGACCTGTCCTTTTCTCAGCCATCATCAGAGGCCCTCATGTCCTTCTCTGGTTTATAGCCTCATTTGGCTTCAGCATTTTTCTGTTTAGGATCTGTCTGAATGAATTCTTTATCTGAATGAATTCTTTATTTGAAAGAGTGGGTTATTAAAGTCACTAACTATCATCGTGTGCAGGTTACTATGTGATTTTAGCTGTAGTTGTGTGTCTTAGTTAGGGTGTCTATTGCTGTGAAGAGACACCATGACCATGGCAACTCTTAAAAGGAAAACACTTCATTGAAATGGTGCTCTGCAGGGAGCCGGACAGGATCGCCATTACAAGATGGCTTGACATCCTGTCTTGTTGGAAATAAACAACTCTTTATTTGGCTATGCCTTTGGAGCTGCGTGTCCCCCGCTTCCCGCATGCGTGGAGGATAAGGGTCCTTGGCTTATCCCTAGGCAGTCTGGTGTCAGCTGATGGTGGCAGCCAATCACAGGGCGACCCGTGTGCCAATTCCCTATATAAGCAGCTGCCTTAGTGCTCTCAGGCGCCCCTCGCGTTCTGCTCTACCTCAACCAAGGGCACTCCATTAAAGCGTGATCTGAGAAGAATCCTCGTGTGGTGGTGGTTCTTTCTCGCTGGTCGAGAAGTTCGCCACAGTGCTCTATCGCCAAAGCTCCTAAGACCCTGTCAAATAGCACTGCCAACTGTGGGACCAAGTGTTCAAACACATGAGACTGTGAGGTACCCTTATCATTGAGACCGTCACATTCTGTCCCTGTCCCACATAGTTTATGCCCATGACATTATCTGAAATACATTTGGTCCGACTTCAAAAGTCCTTTTAGTCTTTGACAGTCTCACACTATTCTATAGCCCACTCTCTTCAGGCACTCTGATAACTATGACCCCTTCAAAAACAAACAAGCAAACTAAAACCCAAATTACATAATCCAGCAGCACAGACTGTGTGTTCCCATCCCTGAAGGGAAGAATAGGAGCAGAGCAAGGATAGATCAGACCAAGAAAGACCTAAATCCAGCAGAGAAGACACCAAATCCTGTAGCCCCTTAACAACAGCTGGACCTTCAGGTTCAAGGGCTTTCATGTGTCTGCCAGTCCACCTTTGCTGACAGCAACACACATCTCTCTTATGCACTGGTTCCACTCCTTACACACAGTTTTTCAAAGGAGATGTCTCAAGTCTCTCTGTTATCCCCAGTCTCTTGGACATTCTGTGAAGCCCCATGTTCTTCTCTAATAGCTTCACACACTATTCTCTCAGGGCCTCCTTGCAATAGCTCCATCCCTGCCACATGCCTGGACTGAACAGCATTCTTAAACTACGCAGGAAGAACATACGACCCCTTCAGTTGGGTATCTTTCATGTCTGCAAAGCCAGTACCGTGTCCTTGACAGTGCCAAGCTCAGCTGCCTGTGGTGGAACCTAATACCCTGGATCACAGTTGCAGCAGCTTCTGTCAGCTGAAGCCAGTAAAAATTCACCAGGCATTTGCTGTCTGGGAGTAAGGAACTCTTGGGGTTTCTGTCAGAGTGGGAGGCTTCACTGGGCAAGGACTAGTCCTCAGGCCCCTTTCCCTGCTGTTCCAGGGCAGACAAGGAGGCCTCTCTTTAATGCTGTGACTGATGTCTTA
>NW_004949315.1:40012-43702 GCF_000317375.1 Microtus ochrogaster | reverse complement strand
TGCCTCTGCCTCCACGCCGGTCCCCTCCGCTTGCTTCTGTCGCCGCCGGTCCCCCAGAGCCTATTTTTGATTGCAGCGCTGTGTCGCTCCGCCGCCGCCGCGACTGCGCCGGTGGTCCGCCGCCGTGGCGACTGCGCCGCTGGTCCGCTGCCGCTGCGACCGTAAAGCTATTTTTGATAATAAAGAAACACAGGTTAATAGTCATCTATAACAATCAAATATACAGTAATATTAAGTATGTTTTCAAGGACTTATAGAGATATATTTTAAATAGATAGGTAATCTTCAAACACTTCAAAGACTTACAGGCAATAAGGCATTTCAAATGCTTTAAAAACATAAGGCTTCTCATTACAGTGAGACATATGTGCTCCTGGAAGCACCAATATACTTCAAGAAACAAAAATGGACATCAAAGAACTTCCATACAGAATTTACACTCTCGTGGCAAAAGGTAGCCAATTGGACAAGAAACCATCCTTGCTTTGATTGTTGACAGTATGACCAAAATGGACAAGCAGGACACACACCAATAAAAATGACTGTCCACTATTGTCAAGACAAGATAGGATAGTCTTTCAAAAATCCTGCCTTTCAGAGAAGCTTATCAAAACTGTAGGACAAAGCCTTCTAGACCTGTAGGACAAAGATTGATGCCCCAACATTGTAGAGGAACCATGGGGTAACTGTACAGACAACTAGATGTTTACATAATTTCTATAATTTTGAATGTTGATTTCTCTGCACTTCCTGCCTCCTCAAGTAATAGTGTATCTTTCTTGGGTCTCTGACAGGGATTGAGAAATAGATAATTATGATGAAACATTTATGAAATGTTGAGAAATATAAAAACTTAAGCTGTTTATCTAAAAAGATGTCTTAAGGTCTAGAAGAATAGTTTTAGGATGGAAATACAAGTTATAACAAAAATGCTTTAGGTATAAAACTTTGAACTAAGATAGGATAGATAGAGGAATATTTTCTCTAAAATACCCCACAAATGGAAAGGAATTATAAATGTCTTACCTGATAATTGTTCTTATTGTATATAGTTTTACTGTGTTAGAGTTAAAAATATTTCTTTTTTTATTTAGACAAAAAAGAGAAAATAGTGTGGAATAGTATTTTACACTGTATGAAGATATGTCACTGTGAATGGTATGATAAAAAGCTTACTGGCATATAGGTAGGCAGGAGGCATAGGCAGGACTTCTGGACAGACAGACATCTGGGAAGAAGAAAGACCAGACACAGAGGGAGCAAGGCATGCAAGCTGAGAGGTAAAAGCCATGAGCCACGAGGCAGCACATAGATAAATAGAATTGGTTTAAGTTATAAAAACTAGTTAGAAAGAAGCCTAAGCTATAGGCTGAGCTTTAATAATTAATCAGAGGTCTCTGCGTAGTTATTTGGGAGATGGTGGCCCAAAGGAAAGGTCAACTACAGGGTAACTCATCATTTCTTCTTATAACAAACTTTACAATGTTATTTGTGTTTCCCTGAGGTTGGTCATTTGTGGTGAGGTACCTGTGATCATTAGGAGTTAGAGTGTAGGTGTTTGAATACTGTATTATTGTCGAGGGACAGCTGACTACATTTTCTTTTTAGTTAAACAATGTTAAACTTTAATCACATCCTTACCTAGAGGCCACCTTTTTTGACTGGTTCTTCCCCCATAATCCTGAGACTGACATATTGTAAATTGTTTCCATTGTTCTGAGAATTGACTGGCCATAAAATGTTTTATGGTTTGTTAACTGCCTAACCATAAACCCACAACATGTACTTTTCCTGTGATCATAAAAATAACTGCAAAATTCTACTTTTAATCACTTGCTGGCTTGGTAAAAGAGACTACTCTTTAATCTGGGCTATTTTTATTATCTTACTATGGGAGACTGGACATAGGCCCTATCATTATTAAAAGTTTATTTTACAACATCTTGTTCTAACTCCTGGTTTTCAACACCATAACATTAGAAGTCACCATGTCAGGCTCCAAGCAGTCAGGGACTATTGTTAGAGAGTGGCCATTTTGTCTTATAGTTTTGGACTTTTTGATTCTGTATTTTCCATGTCATATCAGTGACAGAGGAGAATGTCTCTTTTGCTCTTGAACTGCTTGAGAGCTGAGAAGAGAATCTGAAGGTTGTCACTGATCTGTCATTGAGTCATAGGGAAGCATAGATGGTTTGAGATGCACTTTGAACAAGAAAGGAATAGGTATAACAGGATAAGGCAGCTTCCCTGTCACTTGGAGATCCAGAGGTCCTCAGTAGTGGAAGACAGGTGCTGATGTTTATTCTAATGGTTGATTTCCACAAGATAATACCATCTGAAGATTAAATGGTTTGTTATCTAGTTGTACAAAAACATTAAGTAGACAGAGGGTGATGATAAGAAATGAATTAGAAACAAGAACAAAGGAGCTATGAAAACTAAGAGTTCAAAGCAGCTAGAAAAACCTACCTATGAGTTGTCCTGGCCATAAGATCTGCACTAATTTTTCAGCTCTTCCCCTTTTTGGTTGGATATTTTGTTTGATTTTTGAGAGAGTTTGCTCTACATCTCCTGAATTCTTGACACAGAACCAACAGATTGTAGTGAGGAGGGCATTGTGCACCTGGCCTCTTCAGAAAGATGCCTGGGGTTTTCTGATTCTGCAGGACCATTGCTGTCAGAAGTTGAGGATTTGTTTTTGTCCCTCTCTAGTAGACACTGTGGCCTTCTGGGTAGGTTGTGTGATGAGAGTGGGCATTCCAATACTCATCTGTGCAGGTGTGATCATCTTTGACCAAATAATTCTTTGAGAGTAGATCATACTGCAGCTGTCCATTTCAGACTAGGCTGCAGCAGGTGCTGCAGAAACTGAAATTTCGAAATCCCTGAGATTTTACTTTTTTTAAAATTATATTTTAAGCTATATTCTAAACATGGAAATTACTTCTTTAGAGCCAAGATGGAAGAAAGCATCAGGCAATGGGATGTCTTCTAAATCTCCTAAGTATGGCACCCTTTAGTTTTCTAGCTAGATATATGTCATAGCCACATAGAAAGTAGTGACCCTTCTCCTTAAGGCTCACTCCAGTGTGTAGTTTCTTAATTCGAACAAGCGATAAGCTGATGATTGAGTACAGTAGAGAATTCCTAGGGTCTGTGGAATTGTGTCTTTCTTCTCAGGCATTTGCAGAAGCCGTCAGAAGGTGGGAGGGACAGTTCTGAAGACTGTCCACAGTTAGCTTCCAGATCTCTCCAGGCACATCCATTGCTGGTGCAACCACTTTGGAAATCAGTGTGCCCGTTTCTTAGGAAATTGGGAATCAACCTACCTCAGGATCCAGCAATACCACTCTTTGGAATATACCCAAGAGATGCCCAATCCTACTACAAAAACATTTGTTCCACTATGTTCATAGCAATTCATATGTTCACAGTAACCTGAATGTTGGGATTTCCTCAAACCTTTTTCAGAAGCTAAGGGTTTTTAACACTCGACAGTGATACTCCCAAGGGAACTGAGGAATGATCTCTAGGCAGAAATAGAGATCTCACTTGTTACATCAATCATAAAGTGTAAATATGGGACCCATGTTTATTAAATCTATAAATAAATAAAAAATTAAAATTGCAGTACAGACCTAAACAGAGAACTCTCAAGAGAGGGATCTAAAATGGTTGAAAGATGCTTAA
>NW_004949315.1:3555-5292 GCF_000317375.1 Microtus ochrogaster | reverse complement strand
TAATCTGGGCTTGCATCCATGGTCTCTCAGTTTCTGCAGTACATCTCTCCAGGACCTTCTGGCTTTCATGGTTTCCATGGAGAAGTCAGGTGTAATTCTGATAGGTTTACCTTTATAAGTAATTTGGCCTTTATTTTTTGCAGCTCTTAATATTCTTTCCTTATTCTGTATGCTTTGTGTTTTGATAATTATATATCGAGGGGATGTTTTTTTTTTGATCCAGCCTATTAGGTGTTCTGTATGCTTCTTGAACCTTCATAGGTATATCTTTTTTTAGGTTGGGAAAGTTTTTTTCTATAATTTTATTAAATATATTCTGGACCATTGAGCTGCACTTCTTCTCCTTCTTCTACTCCTATTAATCTTAGGTTTGGTCTTTTTATTGTGTCCCATATTTCCTCAATGTTTTGTGATGACAGTTTGTTGGACTTGCTGTTTTCTTTGAGCAGGCAATGCTCTTAACCACTGAGCCATCTCTCCAGCCTTCTGGTACTGCTAGTCTTATAGGGACCCTCAAAAATATGAAATTATAGTTAAATCTTGGCTGCAGTAGTCTGTGAGGCTGGATCTCCTGAGCAGCTCTGAAACTGTTTTGGATGTTGGATCACTTGGGCCATTTTTATTTTTGTCTGATATCCTTTTTCTGAAAATATAAAAAACTTTTAAACATAACATATATATTTGTAAAATTGACTATGCATTGTATATAAGCCATCTAGAGATGATATTTTGCTATATGTTTGAGCAGGCAAAATATATTTCATGTGTTGGAGTCCATAAGAGCTATAACAGATGACAACTAGTGTTCAGTTATCAATCCACCTAAGAAATGAGTCTTTGATGGAGGCTAATCCTATCTAAGCAAGGCCTGCATGACTATAGACTCTGGAAACTGTTGCTCAGATTTGCTAAGGCAGCTTGGTGTGTATCCTATACCTGTATTGTAGTGTGTAATCTCATGTAATTGCATGATTACATTTCAATCTTAAGGGCACATGTATCTATGTATGGTCAGGGAGATGACTTTTCATTTAGCTATATAATTTTTATGTATAGAAAATATACTAGAACATGCTTCATAACTAGATCTATTTTCCCACGAGGATTATAGACACAAAAGCCTACATTGTTCCTTTTGCTCAGAATAACTGCACACTTTTACCTCAGAACAAGTTCAAGCTAGACTAAAGACTTTTTGTAAATGGATCATAAGTTTAAAACCTTACAGCTATGCACAAGGTCAGAGTCACAGGTGTCCAACCAAGGTTGCTACACAAAGAACCCTAAGAAAAGCAAGCCAATTCTTTGCTTGCCAAGTCTGCTGACAATAGACGTACATCTCAAAGTTTGTCATTGGGCACTGGGATACCCTCCAAGTCTGGTCATGGTCTTACTCCTGTAATCTTGGAAACCTATGTTAAATGGCTCAGCTCCTTTTCACTTACTTCAGGAATGTGCATTTGACCAAAAAGCAGTAATGCTTAAAATTTTTTCATTGTGTCAAGCCCTGTATCGAAAAAAAGTGTTTTTAGGCTAGAGGAGAAGAAGTTAGAAGGAATTAGAATTAGAACAGGAGAATGAGAGGTGAAGCAGAAGAATAAAGGGGCTTGTTTGAATGAACTCACCTTTAGATACTCTAAGAATTTTTGCTTGCTGTAACATCTTATTTGAACCCCGAGACCTTGGGTCTGGACCCTAAAGGCCCTTATTAATCACATGTCTGGAAGGTTACTATAT
>NW_004949315.1:0-3455 GCF_000317375.1 Microtus ochrogaster | reverse complement strand
TATATATAACATTCCTTCCATGTATGCTTGAAGAGGGCACCAGATCTCATTCTAGATGGCTGTGAGCCACCATGTGGTTGCTGGGAATTGAAATCAGGACCTCTGGAAGAGCAGTTAGTGCTCTTAACCTCTGAGCCATCTCTCCAGCCTCCTAGGTTTATTTCTTTATGTTTATAGCCAAGATTTTCAGGGGATTTTCCTTTATCAAACCATATTAAACTGGCAGGAACTCATAACTTTTCATCATCTGTGGAAACACAAGCAAAACCTTTTTTCCAAAATTACATATCCTTAGACCCAAATTTTGAAGTCAAGATACCTTTAAAATATATATGTTGATTTAACTTAGCAGCTCCCACAATCAAATATCTCTTAGTAGCGAGCTCATTAACTGTTAAAAAGTTTCAAAGAAAAGAATAAAATATATAATCCAGACTTTGTATATTTTCCTATTTTATGTGACTTATTTTTTAGTATATCTTCTTAAGAAATTTATTTTATTATCTTATAAGTATATTTTTTAAATCTGTGACTGTGTAACTCTTTTTTCAGTCTCAAGCCTATGCACATATTTTAAACACAGTGTGACCAGTTTGTGGTGTTTTTTTTAAATCTGAATCTACCCCTATTGTATATTTGTAATTCTTTTCTAACTAGGAGAGTTTTTAAACTGCTAAGCAGGCATGGCTAGACCAAAGTGACAACTCACCTTTACAGAATTTAGAGGTATCAGCAAGAGTCACAGTTACCTCACCAACTTTGGGAGACTATGGGGTCCATGGTGCTACCAAGTAGCATGCCGCTGTACTTCAAGCCTCTAGAAAGTGGTTGGGGTAAGCCTCTTCACCACAGTCCGTATAAGAGGCTGTGGGAATCTGCCATGCTGCAGCTCAAGCCTGCAGTGACCAGGGAACACAGTTCTGTACTGCAGCTCACAAGGAAAGACTTAAACTATAAAGTTATTCTTGACTCTGTTTTTGTGTGTCTAGAAGCCCCTTTTAAGATTTCTCAGGCTTTTTGTGGATTTATGTACACTAAATACATACATTTAGTGTTGAAGCACTAAATGTAAACAGAGGTTTTTTTTGTCCCACCAATTCCCACAGTTTTTTTTTTAAGTAGTCACTCAGAGGCTTAATATTAATTATAAACTGTTTGGCTTGTCGCTAGACTCATTACTAACTTTTACAACTTAACCCATTTCTATTAACCTATATTTTGTCATGTGGCTTTGTGGCATTACCTGATCTTTAGTACATCTTGTTGCTCTGGCAGTTTGCTGGCATCTGATCAGACTATGCTCTTCTTTTCCTGTATTTCTCCTTGGATTTCCTACCTTCTTCTATCCTGCCTTGACATAGGTCAAATCAGCTATTTTAGTAATCACTGGAAATAAAACATATTTACAGCATACAAGATGTTTATCCCATACCATACATGCATTGCTCTCTGGTTTATGGGAATGGAAGAGTAGATAACTTGAGATTAAAACCATACATTAGTTTAGTTGATTGAAAGTTGATTACATAGGGCATATAAGGCAAAACTGCTTATTGCATAGTTCCATTAAAGTTAGTTCAAACAACCTGAGTGAGCACACAATAAAATAGCAGTATCTTTTTTCTTTTTTAAAAAATAATTATTTATTTATATTATATCTTCCTCTGTAAATCAAAGGACTTAGTCAATAAGACAAAATGACAGCCTTAAGAATGGGAAAAGATCTTTACCAATCTCACATTGGACAGAGGGCTGATCTCCAAAATATACAAAGAATTCAAGAAATTGGTCATCAAAAGAACAAATAATCCAATAAAAATGGGGTACAGACCTAAACAGAGAACTTTCAACAGAGGAATCTAAAATGGCTGAAAGACACTTAAAGAAATGTTCAACATCCTTAGCCATCAGAAAAATGCAAATCAAAACAACTCTGAGATTTCATCTTACACCTGTAAGAATGGCCAAGATAAAAAACACTGATGACAACTTATGCTGGAGAGGTTGTGGGGAAAAGGAAACACTCTTAAATTGCTGGTGGGAATGCAAGCTGGTACAGCCCCTTTGGATACCAGTATGGCAATTTCTCAGAAAATTGGGAAACAGCTTTACTCAAGACTCAGTAATAACACTTTTGGGTATATACCCAAAGGATGCTTAATCATGCCACAAGGACATGTGCTCAACTAAGTTCATAGCAGCATTGTTTGTCATAGCCAGAACCTCTGGAAACAACCTAAATTCCACTCAGCCAAGGAATGGATTAGGAAAACGTGGTATATTTACACAATTGAGTACTACACAGCAGAAAGAAATAATGACATCTTGAAATTTGCAGGCAAATGGATGAATCGAGAAAACCCAGTGAGGTAACCCAGACCCAGAAAGACAACTATCATATGTACTCACTCATAAGTGACTTTTAGACACAAATCAAAGAAAACTAGCCCACAAATCACAATCCCAGAGACCCTAGACAACAATGAAGACCCTATGAGAGATATACATGGATCTAATCTACATAAGAAGTAGAAGACAAGATCTCCTGAGTAAAGTGAGAGCATGGGGATCATGGGGGTGGGTAGAAGGGGAGTGGAGAGGAAGGGGGAGGAGAGAAAATATACAGCTCAATAAAAGCAATTTTAAAAACTTTAAAAAAAGAAAAAGAAAGAAATTTGGAGATAAATGTGTGGAGTCCAAAACAATTATCTTGATTGAGGTAACCCGAACCAAAAAGACAATAATTACATAATTTTCTTATATATGAATGTTGGCTTTAAAATTTCAATGTTCATACTACAAATGAAATAACCACAAAGGTTAGGTACCTATTAAGGGACCAGAGTGGTGGAAGGGAATCTTAAAATGTAGGGGAAATTGAGTATAGTGTTATAAGGAGATAAAAGAGATTAAATTGGAAGAAAGATGGGACAAAAGAGGGAACATGGGGAGGGACAACCAGTGCTAAAGGCCTTTTGAAAAGTCACATGAAAACCTAATATTATGGAAGCTTCTTTAAAATATATATATATATATATATATATATATATATATATATACATATTTCATAGATAAGTATATGACAGAGATTTAAATGGAGTTATCATATAATGGTGGTAACAATGCACCAACTACACATCACACACCAGCATGTAAAACCTCCAGTTCTAGGAATGGGTTGCATCTTGTTGAGTCATTGGCCAAAGAAGTGCTATAGTGAAGGCAGATTGGATTAATACAGACAAATTGGTATAAGATGATACAACTTTAATGTAAATAGCACACTCACACAACCGGAGTTCCAGGGAAACAGAAAAATGGGCTGCAGCGTCTGCGCGCCTCAATTTAAGTAAACATTTGCCTGAGCCGTCCCGCCCCCAAAAGGCGGGCTCTCTCTACATCTCCCCCTTTTGTCTAAATAAGACAGAACTAAACTAACTAAAACTATAAACAAT